>NC_092336.1:509142500-509443750 GCF_046630445.1 Rutidosis leptorrhynchoides
ATTATGTAATCTTGAGATACCATAGACACGTATACAATGTTTCGACCTATCATGTCGACACATCTATATATATTTCGGAACAACCATAGACACTCTATATGTGAATGTTGGAGTTAGCTATACAGGGTTGAGGTTGATTCCAAAATATATATAGTTTGAGTTGTGATCAATACTGAGATACGTATACACTGGGTCGTGGATTGATTCAAGATAATATTTATCGATTTATTTCTGTACATCTAACTGTGGACAACTAGTTATAGGTTACTAACGAGGACAGCTGACTTAATAAACTTAAAACATCAAAATATATTAAAAGTGTTGTAAATATATTTTGAACATACTTTAATATATATGTATATATTGTTATAGGTTCGTGAATCAACAGTGGCCAAGTCTTACTTCCCGACGAAGTAAAAATCTGTGAAAGTGAGTTATAGTCCCACTTTTAAAATCTAATATTTTTGAGATGAGAATACATGCAGGTTTTATAAATGATTTACAAAATAGACACAAGTACGTGAAACTACATTCTATGGTTGAATTATCGAAATCGAATATGCCCCTTTTTATTAAGTCTGGTAATCTAAGAATTAGGGAACAGACACCCTAATTGACGCGAATCCTAAAGATAGATCTATTGGGCCTAACAAACCCCATCCAAAGTACCGGATGCTTTAGTACTTCGAAATTTATATCATATCCGAAGGGTGTCCCGGAATGATGGGGATATTCTTATATATGCATCTTGTTATTGTCGGTTACCAGGTGTTCACCATATGAATGATTTTTATCTCTATGTATGGGATGTGTATTGAAATATGAAATCTTGTGGTCTATTGTTACGATTTGATATATATAGGTTAAACCTATAACTCACCAACATTTTTGTTGACGTTTAAAGCATGTTTATTCTCAGGTGAATATTAAGAGCTTCCGCTGTTGCATACTAAAATAAGGACAAGATTTGGAGTCCATGTTTGTATGATATTGTGTAAAAACTGCATTCAAGAAACTGATTTCGATGTAACATATTTGTATTGTAAACCATTATGTAATGGTCGTGTGTAAACAGGATATTTTAGATTATCATTATTTGATAATCTACGTAAAGCTTTTTAAACCTTTATTTATGAAATAAAGGTTATGGTTTGTTTTAAAAATGAATGCAGTCTTTGAAAAACGTCTCATATAGAGGTCAAAACATCGCAACGAAATCAATTAATATGGAACGTTTTTAATCAATAAGAACGGGACATTTCAGTTGGTATCCGAGCGTTGGTCTTAGAGAACCAGAAAATTTGCATTAGTGTGTCTTATCGAGTTTGTTAGGATGCATTAGTGAGTCTGGACTTCGACCGTGTTTTCTTTAAAAATGATTGCTTAACATTTTTGTTGGAAACTATATATTTTTAACATATGAATATTATGTGATATATTAATCTCTTAACGTGTTTGATATTATGTGATAGATGTCTACCTCTAGAACAAGTCCCATGGACTCACCTAATAATAATGAAGAGTCAAATGTAAATTGGAATGATTTGTGGACTGATTCACAAGTTCCCGAAGAGGAACCGGAAGAAGAGTCGGAACCGGAAGAAGAATCGGAACCGGAAGAAGAATCGGAACCGGATGAAGAAATAGAACCGGTGGGGGAAATAATAAAACGGTTAAGTAAAAGAAAATCCTCAACCAACCGACCAAAGTTAATTATGGTCAATGGTGTTTCCGCCAAGGAAGCAAAATATTGGGAGGATTACCAATTCTCCGATGAATCGGATTCCGACGAGAATTCCGATGATGTTATAGAAATTACCCCAACTGAATTTAAAAAGGCAAAAGAAAATAATAAGGGAAAGGGCATAAAAATAGAGAAATCTAATTCCAACCCCGATGAACTTTATATGTATCGTCAACCCCCGAAGTCCTTAAGTTGTAACAATGACCCGGGAACCTCTAAACCACCAGGTTTTTCTAAACCAATGTGGACAACGACGGCTCGTATTAGGGGAACATCATATATCCCTAGAAACTTGGCAAAACGAACCAAAACCGAAGAAGAAGAAACGAGCGAGTCGGAATAAGATAGTTGTATTCGTGTGGTGTAATATATGTAATATAGTGTTCTTATGCTTTATGATATATGTAAAAATTGCTTGTATTAATAAGTATTTTTTTATGAATCTAACTCTTGTCTATTTTACAGTTTAAAAACACAAAATGGATAGACAACCCAATATTTTAAGAGACCTACCCGGAGACATGATTGATGAAATCTTGTCTAGAGTCGGCCAGAATTCTTCGGCACAACTATTTAAGGCGAGATCAGTTTGTAAGACATTCGAAGAACGTTCCAAGAATGTCTTGGTTTATAAGAGACTTTCGTTTGAAAGATGGGGGATATCACATTGGGAAACCCATAAGTTACGATGTGTTTACTTTGACGCATATATTGCGGGGAACCCAAATGCTATTTTACGCAACGGGTTAAGAAATTATTTTGACTCAATATATCCGAATATTGGACTTCGTGATTTAGAAAAAGCAGCTAACATGCAACATAAAGAAGCATGTTATGCTTACGGATTAGTAATGTTCGCTTCTCACCAAAGTGAGAACAAGAACATCGGGCTACAACTATTAAACAAAACGTTTCCACAAGTGACGGAGTCGGTAATTGGCGTAAGAAATGAGGTTTTTAGATTATTACGGGACTGTTGGACATTACGTAACCCTCGTCCCTTTGATGACGTTACAACACGCTGTCTTATCAACGGCCATAACGGTTATGTTGCACAAGACCAAGGATGGGAAGTAGTCCTAGTAAAACCAGAATGCATGACTTGTTTCTGGACGTATGAATTACGTGTCTTTATTGCCTTTGCTGAACGACTTGTGTACTAGCTAGAATTGTCTTCACAACTATCTTGTATCAAAGTTATTGTGTGCTATATTTCATGCTTTATGTAAAATAAGCGGTATTGTAAGTTTGTAAAATATTGTATAAAAGTTTGAACGCGAAATATTATTATAATCAGTTTTTCATATAGAATTGTAGTAGTTGAATTGTATATTAGCTACTAAGTATGAACTTAACGGGTAGGTACTACCCGAATTTAAACTTATAAAACGCTAATATGAAGAAAAAGCTTTTATAAATGAGTTCATATTATGCTACGAAATACTATTAACTACTCTTAATATTCTGTATGATTAACTTGTTCCATTTAACTATTTTGAAAGAAATGGCACCGACTACTCGACACACCGTGAATATGAATGAAGAGGAATTCCGTACTTTTCTAGCTTCAAACATAGCCGCAGTACAGGCTGCGCTACATACCAACAATAACCTTGGATCTAGCAGTACAGGAAATCGTGTAGGATGCACCTACAAAGAATTCACTGCCTGCAAACCTTTGGAATTTGATGGAACCGAAGGACCGATCGGATTGAAACGGTGGACCGAGAAGGTTGAATCGGTGTTTGCCATAAGTAAGTGTACTGAAGAGGACAAAGTGAAGTACGCTACGCATACCTTCACAGGTTCTGCGTTAACATGGTGGAATACCTATCTAGAGCAAGTGGGACAAGATGATGCGTACGCACTACCGTGGTCAGCATTCAAGCACTTGATGAACGAGAAGTACCGTCCCAGAACCGAGGTCAATAAGCTCAAGACAGAACTTAGAGGGTTACGAACCCAAGGATTTGATATTACCACGTACGAAAGACGATTCACAGAATTGTGCCTATTGTGTCCGGGAGCATTCGAAGATGAGGAAGAGAAGATCGACGCGTTTGTGAAAGGATTACCGGAAAGAATCCAAGAAGATATAAGTTCACACGAGCCCGCCTCCATACAACAGGCATGTAGAATGGCTCACAAACTAGTGAACCAGATTGAAGAAAGAATTAAAGAACAGACTGCTGAAGAGGCCAATGTGAAGCAAGTCAAAAGAAAGTGGGAGGAAAACGGTGATAAGAATCACCAATACAACAACAACAGCAATTACAACAATAATCGCAACAATTATCCCAACAATCGCAACATCAATCGCAACTACAACAAACGGCCCAACAACAACAACAACAACAACAACAACAGCAACTACAACAATCATCCCAACAACAATAATAACCGCAACAACAACAACAATCAGAAGCAGTTATGCCAAAGGTGTGAAAAGAATCACTCGGGGTTCTGCACCAAATTTTGCAACAAGTGTAAAAGAAATGGTCATAGCGTGGCGAAGTGTGAGGTCTACGGACCAGGGGTTAATAGAACGAAAGGAACAAATGGTGTCGGAACGAGTAATGGCGGAGCAAGTAGTGTCGGAGCAAGTTATGCCAATGTAGTTTGTTATAAATGTGGAAAACCAGGCCACATTATTAGAAATTGCCCGAACCAGGAGAACACGAATGGACAAGGCCGTGGAAGAGTTTTCAATATTAATGCGGTAGAGGCACAGGAAGACCCGGAGCTTGTTACGGGTACGTTTCTTATTGACAATAAATCTGCTTACGTTTTATTTGATTCGGGTGCGGATAGAAGCTATATGAGTAGAGATTTTTGTGCTAAATTAAGTTGTCCATTGACGCCTTTGGATAGTAAATTTTTACTCGAATTAGCAAATGGTAAATTAATTTCAGCAGATAATATATGTCGGAATCGAGAAATTAAACTGGTTAGCGAAACATTTAAGATTGATTTGATACCAGTAGAGTTAGGGAGTTTTGATGTGATAATCGGTATGGACTGGTTGAAAGAAGTGAAAGCGGAGATCGTTTGTTACAAAAATGCAATTCGCATTATACGAGAAAAAGGAAAACCCTTAATGGTGTACGGAGAAAAGGGCAACACGAAGCTACATCTTATTAGTAATTTGAAGGCACAAAAACTAATAAGAAAAGGTTGCTATGCTGTTCTAGCACACGTCGAGAAAGTACAAACTGAAGAAAAGAGCATCAATGATGTTCCCATTGCAAAAGAATTTCCCGATGTATTTCCGAAAGAATTACCGGGATTACCCCCACATCGATCCGTTGAATTTCAAATAGATCTTGTACCAGGAGCTGCACCAATAGCTCGTGCTCCTTACAGACTCGCACCCAGCGAGATGAAAGAACTGCAAAGCCAATTACAAGAACTTTTAGAGCGTGGTTTCATTCGACCAAGCACATCACCGTGGGGAGCTCCTGTTTTGTTTGTCAAGAAGAAAGATGGTACATTCAGGTTGTGTATCGACTACCGAGAGTTGAACAAACTTACCATCAAGAACCGCTACCCACTACCGAGAATCGACGACTTATTTGATCAACTACAAGGCTCGTCTGTTTATTCAAAGATTGACTTACGTTCCGGGTATCATCAAATGCGGGTGAAAGAAGATGATATTCCAAAGACTGCTTTCAGAACACGTTACGGTCATTACAAGTTTATGGTCATGCCGTTTGGTTTAACTAATGCACCAGCTGTGTTCATGGACCTTATGAACCGAGTGTGTGGACCATACCTTGACAAGTTTGTCATTGTTTTCATTGATGACATACTTATTTACTCAAAGAATGACCAAGAACACGGTGAACATTTGAGAAAGGTGTTAGAAGTATTGAGGAAGGAAGAATTGTACGCTAAGTTTTCAAAGTGTGCATTTTGGTTGGAAGAAGTTCAATTCCTCGGTCACATAGTGAACAAAGAAGGTATTAAGGTGGATCCGGCAAAGATAGAAACTGTTGAAAAGTGGGAAACCCCGAAAACTCCGAAACACATACGCCAGTTTTTAGGACTAGCTGGTTACTACAGAAGGTTCATCCAAGACTTTTCCAGAATAGCAAAACCCTTGACTGCATTAACGCATAAAGGGAAGAAATTTGAATGGAATGATGAATAAGAGAAAGCGTTTCAGTTATTGAAGAAAAAGCTAACTACGGCACCTATATTGTCATTGCCTGAAGGGAATGATGATTTTGTGATTTATTGTGATGCATCAAAGCAAGGTCTCGGTTGTGTATTAATGCAACGAACGAAGGTGATTGCTTATGCGTCTAGACAATTGAAGATTCACGAACAAAATTATACGACGCATGATTTGGAATTAGGCACGGTTGTTTTTTCATTAAAGACTTGGAGGCACTACTTATATGGGGTCAAAAGTATTATATATACCGACCACAAAAGTCTTCAACACATATTTAATCAGAAACAACTGAATATGAGGCAGCGTAGGTGGATTGAATTATTGAATGATTACGACTTTGAGATTCGTTACCACCCGGGGAAGGCAAATGTGGTAGCCGATGCCTTGAGCAGGAAGGACAGAGAACCCATTCGAGTAAAATCTATGAATATAATGATTCATAATAACATTACTACTCAAATAAAGGAGGCGCAACAAGGAGTTTTAAAAGAGGGAAATTTAAAGGATGAAATACCCAAAGGATCGGAGAAGCATCTTAATATTCGGGAAGACGGAACCCGGTATAGGGCTGAAAGGATTTGGGTACCAAAATTTGGAGATATGAGAGAAATGGTACTTAGAGAAGCTCATAAAACCAGATACTCAATACATCCTGGAACGGGGAAGATGTACAAGGATCTCAAGAAACATTTTTGGTGGCCGGGTATGAAAGCCGATGTTGCTAAATACGTAGGAGAATGTTTGACGTGTTCTAAGGTCAAAGCTGAGCATCAGAAACCATCAGGTCTACTTCAACAACCCGAAATCCTGGAATGGAAATGGGAAAACATTACCATGGATTTCATCACTAAATTGCCAAGGACTGCAAGTGGTTTTGATACTATTTGGGTAATAGTTGATCGTCTCACCAAATCAGCACACTTCCTACCAATAAGAGAAGATGACAAGATGGAGAAGTTAGCACGACTGTATTTGAAGGAAGTCGTCTCCAGACATGGAATACCAATCTCTATTATCTCTGATAGGGATGGCAGATTTATTTCAAGATTCTGGCAGACATTACAGCAAGCATTAGGAACTCGTCTAGACATGAGTACTGCCTATCATCCACAAACTGATGGGCAGAGCGAAAGGACGATACAAACGCTTGAAGACATGCTACGAGCATGTGTTATTGATTTCGGAAACAGTTGGGATCGACATCTACCGTTAGCAGAATTTTCCTACAACAACAGCTACCATTCAAGCATTGAGATGGCACCGTTTGAAGCACTTTATGGTAGAAAGTGCAGGTCTCCGATTTGTTGGAGTGAAGTGGGGGATAGACAGATTACGGGTCCGGAGATTATACAAGAAACTACCGAGAAGATCATCCAAATTCAACAACGGTTGAAAACCGCCCAAAGTCGACAAAATAGCTACGCTGACATTAAAAGAAAAGATATAGAATTTGAAATTGGAGAGATGGTCATGCTTAAAGTTGCACCTTGGAAAGGCATTGTTCGATTTGGTAAACGAGGGAAATTAAATCCAAGGTATATTGGACCATTCAAGATTATTGATCGTGTCGGACCAGTAGCTTACCGACTAGAGTTACCTCAACAACTCGCGGCTGTACATAACACTTTCCACGTCTCGAATTTAAAGAAATTTTTTGCTAAAGAAGATCTCACTATTCCGTTAGATGAAATCCAAATCAACGAAAAACTTCAATTCATCGAAGAACCCGTCGAAATAATGGATCGTGAGGTTAAAAGACTTAAGCAAAACAAGATACCAATTGTTAAGGTTCGATGGAATGCTCGTAGAGGACCCGAGTTCACCTGGGAGCGTGACGATCAGATGAAGAAGAAATACCCGCATCTATTTCCAGAAGATTCGTCAACACCTTCAACAGCTTAAAATTTCGGGACGAAATTTATTTAACGGGTAGGTACTGTAGTGACCCGAACTTTTCCATGTTTATATATATTAATTGAGATTGATATTTACATGATTAAATGTTTCCAACATGTTAAGCAATCAAACTTTTTAAGACTTGATTAATTGAAATATGTTTCATATAGACAATTGACCACCCAAGTTGATCGGTGATTCACGAACGTTAAAACTTGTAAAAACTATATGATGACATATATATGGATATATATATATAGTTAACATGATACTATGATAAGAAAACATATCATAAAGTATATTAACAATGAACTACATATGTAAAAACAAGACTACTAACTTAATGATTTTTAAACGAGACATATATGTAACGATTATCGTTGTAAAGACATTTAATGTATATATATCATATTAAGAGATATTCATACATGATAATATCATGATAATATAATAATTTAAAATCTCATTTGATATTATAAACATTGGGTTAACAACATTTAACAAGATCGTTAACCTAAAGGTTTCAAAACAACACTTACATGTAACGACTAACGATGACTTAACGACTCAGTTAAAATGTATATACATGTAGTGTTTTAATATGTATTTATACACTTTTAAAAGACTTCAATACACTTATCAAAATACTTCTACTTAGCAAAAATGCTTACAATTACATCCTCGTTCAGTTTCATCAACAATTCTACTCGTATGCACCCGTATTCGTACTCGTACAATACACAGCTTTTAGATGTATGTACTATTGGTATATACACTCCAATGATCAGCTCTTAGCAGCCCATGTGAGTCACCTAACACATGTGGGAACCATCATTTGGCAACTAGCATGAAATATCTCATAAAATTACAAAAATATGAGTAATCATTCATGACTTATTTACATGAAAACAAAATTACATATCCTTTATATCTAATCCATACACCAACGACCAAAAACACCTACAAACACTTTCATTCTTCAATTTTCTTCATCTAATTGATCTCTCTCAAGTTCTATCTTCAAGTTCTAAGTGTTCTTCATAAATTCCAAAAGTTCTAGTTTCATAAAATCAAGAATACTTTCAAGTTTGCTAGCTCACTTCCAATCTTGTAAGGTGATCATCCAACCTCAAGGAATCTTTGTTTCTTACAGTAGGTTATCATTCTAATACAAGGTAATAATCATATTCAAACTTTGGTTCAATTTCTATAACTATAACAATCTTATTTCAAGTGATGATCTTACTTGAACTTGTTTTCGTGTCATGATTCTGCTTCAAGAACTTCGAGCCATCCAAGGATCCATTGAAGCTAGATCCATTTTTCTCTTTTCCAGTAGGTTTATCCAAGGAAATTAAGGTAGTAATGATGTTCATAACATCATTCGATTCATACATATAAAGCTATCTTATTCGAAGGTTTAAACTTGTAATCACTAGAACATAGTTTAGTTAATTCTAAACTTGTTCGCAAACAAAAGTTAATCCTTCTAACTTGACTTTTAAAATCAACTAAACACATGTTCTATATCTATATGATATGCTAACTTAATGATTTAAAACCTGGAAACACGAAAAACACCGTAAAACCGGATTTACGCCGTCGTAGTAACACCGCGGGCTGTTTTGGGTTAGTTAATTAAAAACTATGATAAACTTTGATTTAAAAGTTGTTATTCTGAGAAAATGATTTTTATTATGAACATGAAACTATATCCAAAAATTATGGTTAAACTCAAAGTGGAAGTATGTTTTCTAAAATGGTCATCTAGACGTCGTTCTTTCGACTAAAATGACTACCTTTACAAAAACGACTTGTAACTTATTTTTCCGACTATAAACCTATACTTTTTCTGTTTAGATTCATAAAATAGAGTTCAATATGAAACCATAGCAATTTGATTCACTCAAAACGGATTTAAAATGAAGAAGTTATGGGTAAAACAAGATTGGATAATTTTTCTCATTTTAGCTACGTGAAAATTGGTAACAAATCTATTCCAACCATAACTTAATCAACTTGTATTGTATATTATGTAATCTTGAGATACCATAGACACGTATACAATGTTTCGACCTATCATGTCGACACATCTATATATATTTCGGAACAACCATAGACACTCTATATGTGAATGTTGGAGTTAGCTATACAGGGTTGAGGTTGATTCCAAAATATATATAGTTTGAGTTGTGATCAATACTGAGATACGTATACACTGGGTCGTGGATTGATTCAAGATAATATTTATCGATTTATTTCTGTACATCTAACTGTGGACAACTAGTTATAGGTTACTAACGAGGACAGCTGACTTAATAAACTTAAAACATCAAAATATATTAAAAGTGTTGTAAATATATTTTGAACATACTTTAATATATATGTATATATTGTTATAGGTTCGTGAATCAACAGTGGCCAAGTCTTACTTCCCGACGAAGTAAAAATCTGTGAAAGTGAGTTATAGTCCCACTTTTAAAATCTAATATTTTTGGGATGAGAATACATGCAGGTTTTATAAATGATTTACAAAATAGACACAAGTACGTGAAACTACATTCTATGGTTGAATTATCGAAATCGAATATGCCCCTTTTTATTAAGTCTGGTAATCTAAGAATTAGGGAACAGACACCCTAATTGACGCGAATCCTAAAGATAGATCTATTGGGCCTAACAAACCCCATCCAAAGTACCGGATGCTTTAGTACTTCGAAATTTATATCATATCCGAAGGGTGTCCCGGAATGATGGGGATATTCTTATATATGCATCTTGTTATTGTCGGTTACCAGGTGTTCACCATATGAATGATTTTTATCTCTATGTATGGGATGTGTATTGAAATATGAAATCTTGTGGTCTATTGTTACGATTTGATATATATAGGTTAAACCTATAACTCACCAACATTTTTGTTGACGT
Source organism: Rutidosis leptorrhynchoides (assembly GCF_046630445.1). Lineage (NCBI taxonomy): Eukaryota > Viridiplantae > Streptophyta > Magnoliopsida > Asterales > Asteraceae > Rutidosis > Rutidosis leptorrhynchoides. The sequence continues at coordinate 509,153,249 of NC_092336.1, forward strand.
TTAAAGCATGTTTATTCTCAGGTGAATATTAAGAGCTTCCGCTGTTGCATACTAAAATAAGGACAAGATTTGGAGTCCATGTTTGTATGATATTGTGTAAAAACTGCATTCAAGAAACTGATTTCGATGTAACATATTTGTATTGTAAACCATTATGTAATGGTCGTGTGTAAACAGGATATTTTAGATTATCATTATTTGATAATCTACGTAAAGCTTTTTAAACCTTTATTTATGAAATAAAGGTTATGGTTTGTTTTAAAAATGAATGCAGTCTTTGAAAAACGTCTCATATAGAGGTCAAAACCTCGCAACGAAATTAATTAATATGGAACGTTTTTAATCAATAAGAACGGGACATTTCACGTGAATCGTCGAGAGCAGTCAAAGGGTAATTGCATACATGAAAACAGTTCAAACTTTTTGAGATTCAACCTTACAGACTTTGCTTATCATGTTGAAATCATACAAGATTAAGTTTAAATTTGGTTGGGAATTTCCGGGTCGTCACAGTACCTACCCGTTAAAGAAATTTCGTCCCGAAATTTGAGTGAGGTGGTCATGGCTAACAATAAAAATGTTTTCATGATGAATATGAGTTGATAAATAGAGTTTTATCATTATTGAGTAATAAAGATAACATAATTCGATTATTCAAAGAGTACGAGTGAAGCTATCACTTAAAGAAAATCTTAGAAATCTAAAAGATTTGATTTTTCGGTGAGTAGGGAAATTAAGATCTCTATTATTTAATACGGTGATCTGCCTCGATTACTCTGTCTGTTATTTTCATTATAAATTAAAATCTTTCATTCCATTATCCTCATCATTCATATACTTTCCTTCTTAGTTTATACATCCAAAAGATTGTAAAAATGCTTAACCTAGTTCTAATCCTTAATATTTTCTAATTATCTTTTCTGTCATCCTTCTTTTCAATCCTCCACCAGAAAAATCTGTTTACTTATACTATTACCTTGGGATGATATTATTCTTAATCATACTGTTTCTTTGTATTGCTATTCGTATTAATATCTGTAGTTTGTAACCTTCGTGTTGTTATTGGGCTTTATATTTTCTCATATATTTTGGAGCTCTTTGCCTTTTTATCATCCTCTCGATCTCTAGTAAAGCGAGTAATGGTCCAGAATTTGTAAGTATGGAGTTCCGAATGAACTTAATGTTCTAAACGAGAAAGAATGTAATAGCACGATTTGATTTATCAAATTACCAGAATCGCTGAGAATAGAACTATCAAGAATATATTTTCTTGATATGTTCAGAAGTTAATCAGAATGAAAGAGTTATGAAACATGACACATGATGACATTATAATCTGTGAATCATCATGTTCCATTTAGAAACTCAGCATGACTTAGTGTAATATAATCACGTTGATCAAGTGTCATTATATTATACTAACTCATGCATCAGTTCCCAACATTACTTCAATAACATTCATATTTTAAGCTAGAAAGTTTACAGAATATAGAAACTAACAGTTTCTATATGATGTAACACTGATAGCACGAAGAGATTAATGATTTTAGATAAGAATAGTTATGAAAATATCTTCAGAAATATGGAGGATATTTATAATGACAGATACGATGATATCTTGTAATTTCTAATATCGAAGGATGGTGAAGAAAATTTGTCCGCAAGAGTTTGGAGTCAGAAGCAAGGTATTTGCTAAAGATTTCATCAGAAACAGAATCATCGGGATTCTTAATGTACAAGTTTAGTCCTTGTGATTTGTTCAGAGACTCCTTCGTAGTTTGCTCAATCAGTTTTTCAGTTTCAAACTTTTTATGAGCTTTGCCAATATACAATTCTTTATCATCAACTTTTGGCTATTGAGGTCGTTTACAGCTTTTGTTGCTTCATTCAACTTTTCAAAATTCAGAGTATTAATTCGTAGATTGGGTGCTTTTCAGAATTTCATAATGGAAGATCATAGTTCTAAGAGATAAATGTTATATGGATACATATAACTGTTGATGTAGAAACGTTGCGAGGCTCACAATACAGATTTTGCTGATTCCCGGTAATTGGTATGGAAAATTCTTGTTTCAAGATGCGGATGAGTACATGATGAGACTTCAATAGATAAATATAGTGATTTGTCGGGGAGATTTAAGCCAAGGAGCAACGAGGTTGTTGGTACGTCTGCTGGTAATATGATGGGATATCAAAGGTTCCCCGGTAACAATAAAAGAGTACGCATATATATCAAGGTTATAGTAAGGCTAGTCCGTCTGAAAAGTCAAAGTTGACTTGCTGGAGCTGTGACAAATTTGGCTAATTTTAAAAGGAAATGCAAAGTTATTTTCAGTAATAACAATGTCAAGGAGCTAACACAGATACGTGTTAAATGTTTACTCAGGTTCTGAGAGTTTTCCAGGTGCATAACTGTATGTATCAATCTTTTCTCCCGTAGATGAAGTGCGGTTGGTTCACCCTCTCGATTGAGGTGTTTTCAAGAATTATGAAAGGTTTGAACGCAGACTGTAATCGTCAAAATACAAATGAGGTTTAAGATGAAATTAAGTGCCAAACTTGAAGAATTGTTTAGTTTCATATGTTATAATCAATATTTTAATTCATTTTTAATTGTCCAATATTATTCGTCCACAGTTGATAGTCCACAGTTAACAGTCCAATAATTCATATATAGTTTAATATATAATATTCGAATTGATTAATACGTATCGTGACCCGTATACATCTCAGACTCGATCACAACTTAAAGTATATATATTATTATAGAATCAACCTCAACCCTGTATAGCTAACTCCCTCATTACTGCGTATAGAGTGTCTATGGTTATTCCAAATAATATATATAGATGGGTCGATATGATATGTCAAAACCTTGTATACGTGTCCCGATATTTAAAGTGCATAAAATAAATAAAAGAAATTAAATGACGATAAATAAAATTGCGAGAATATAAATTGCGATAAATAAACTGCGATAAATAAATTACAATAATTAAATTGCGATAAATAAATTGCGATAAAATAAAATGTAATCAGTTAGCTAGGAACAGTTAGCTGGAAACAGTTAGCGTGGATTCTTAAGAAAATTTATCATAGTTAATTAGTCTGTTTCTAACAAATTTTATTTTGTCAAATGTTTTCTTCATTATGCCACTTGTTGAATTCTGATAGGTCAAAATCCAAATATGAAATTGAACTTGGATGAAAATAGTTGTTCTTTGGTGAACGGATACGTATATGTGTGAATTTGAACAGTGTTGTTAATGACTGCTGAATCTGAATTGAAGAATGTACAGTGTAACTTATTAACGTGAGATCTAAATATTCCTCGAGTATTACCTACCCGTTAAAATATTTTCACCATTAACAGTTTGTACAAGAGAATTTTTAATCACAATCTTTATGAAAGTATATATACATATATATTTTCTTCAGATGTAATTATGGATTTAATGAGTCAATATAATATTAAACTCATTTGATTTTCGATTAGAGCTAGAATAAGTAATCTCTAAAACTATTAGGATCCACATATTCTTCGCAGAATATTAATGAAGTTATGGATCAATACTTCATCGTTCATTGCTGTTGGTACTCCTTGTTATCTATGGTGCGTATGATGTTGGTGTTCGTGGGGGCAGATTGTGAAATTGAGTCTTGGGATGCGGATGTTGTTGTTGGTGATACCGTTGATGTTGATGATGTTGCTGAAGCTGGTACATTTTGCACCATATTTTTCAAGGCTACAACTCAGGCGCGTAGTTCGTTGACTTATTACTCAGGGATGATTGTTGGTAAGAACGTGCGGATGAATAAGGTTTAGAATTTTGGATAGAATATAATCGTGTCGAGCTACTCTGGAAATGAGAGAGAAAATGGTGTCTCGAACAGGTTCGCTGGTAATTGTTTCAGGTTCTTTGCCAAGAGGGGAATGTGCGGGATGGAAGGGATCACCTTCTTCGCGTCTCCATTGATTAAGTCAACTAAGAACCCATCTCTAATTCATCCAAAATAGATGATGGTTAATTGATTAATCCATTCTGATTACACTGCTTTCAGAGTTCGGGTGACAATCCATTTCGAAATAGCTGTCAGAATAGCTATCGAAATCTGAGGGACTCGAACTGGTTGAGGGATTCATCTCGTACGATCAGATGAAGGATTTTCGGTAAGAATAGATTATAGGATGTAGATTAGTACCCTGCAATACATAGTTTTCATATGCATATATAATACTAAAATCCCATAAGTTACGGAGGAATCTATGGAAACTGTCAGGCAAAGGTAACAATAACAGAAACGCTAAGATATGAATTTATCTATACACTGTCTACGCAATAGATGCAGTAAGACATGTCTAGACTAAGATTGATAAGCAGGTAATTTCCTAAGGATGATAAGCAGATGATTTCCGACTAGAAATGATAAGCAAAAACTTTTGACATGCAGACACGGTCGAAGTCCAGACTCACTAAGGCATCCTAACGACTTATCAGTTAGACACACTAATGCAGACCTGGTTCGCTAAGACCACCGCTCTGATACCAACTGAAAGGACCCGTCCTAATCCATCCGAACGAAGTCCATATCGATTATAAATGATTCACAACAGTTGATTACATCGCGAAGTACTTGACCTCTATATGATACATTTTACAAACATTGCATTCGTTTTTGAAAAGACAATCTTTCATTACATCGAAAGTTGACGGCGTGCATACCATTTTATAATATATCTAACTATAATTGACTTAATAATAATCTTGATAAACTCAACGACTCGAATGCAACGTCTTTTGAAATATGTCATGAATGAATCCAAGTAATATCTTTAAAATGAGCAATTGCACAGTGGAAGCCTTCTTTCATACCTGAGAATAAACATGCTTTCAAGTGTCAACCAAAAGGTTGGTGATTTCATTAGTTAAACATAAATAATCATTTCATAATTTTAATAGACCACAAGATTTCATATTTCCATTTCTCGTAAACATATGTGAGACGACCCGACCCAATCCATAGGGACGAATACAATAACATATGATAACATTGCGAGGTACTTGACCTCTATATGATACATTTTACAAACGTTGCATTTATTCTTAAAAGGCAAACTATCATTACATCAATATTTGACATTTTCGTCTAACATTTCATAATATCTAAATGACCTAATCTGTCATTTACTTATTTATATTCTCTATTGAACTCCAATGACTCGAATGCAACGTCTTTGTATCATGGCTTAAAAGGTCCCAAGTAGTATCCTTAACATGAGCTAATGCACAGCGGAAGACTTAATTCATACCTGAGAATAACATGCTTTAAAACGTCAACATAAAGTTGGTGAGATATATAGGTTTGATGCTAGCAGCGTTATAACAATGGAACACAAGATTTCATATATAAACATTTTAATAAAAATATTCTAAGTGGTTGAGCACTTGGTAACCATACTTAACATTTAATCACGTCGCATATTCCCTTTATTATGAAATCTTACTACACCGTACCAAGGTGTAGTCACGAAACGAAGTACTGTGCAACCGTTGAATACTGGTCGTCCAGTCCGGTTGGGGTTGTCAGGCCCGATAGATCTATCAACAGGATTCGCGTTTACAATACCGCTGTAAATATTAGTTACCAAGCTACAGGGAAGTATGCCAGTGGTACAACTCAACGTAGAATATATTTTTCAGTTACTTGTGTCCATAGGGTAAAACATAAAATACATGTATTCTCATCCCGAAATATTTAGAGTTTAAAAGTGGGACTATATACTCACTTTTGTCTTGAAGATATGTAATTTCGACTTGGTCTCCGATTGATATCACGAACCTATCCATATATAATATATCAATACCTTTTCTTTTTAAACAATCGTCACATATATATACTTATAATACTTATAATACTTTTAATACTTTTAATAATTCCTTAGTCCGTAGTTAGCAGTCCGATGTTAGTAATTCAATTTTAATGGTTCATATTTAGTTGTTTAATAAACCCCCAATGAAATAAATAAAACCCCCATCGTATATGTATTGGTCGAGATTAATCTTGACCCATGGTACCGGTGTTGTCAAATGACGTGTTGCGTACATAAAGTACCGGTGTTGTCAAATGACGTGTTGCGTACAATCATGGGATCTTATGATTAATCTTCTCGTATTGTTTACGGGTGATCCTGAACCATATAAAATTAAATTATGAGTACATATGTATAAAATATCATGTTACTTTAGGAAGATGTGATTTATTTAATTTTCTCCAATTATTTTCGTGGCTAAACTAGTCTTGGATATCCGATTTTGTTTTGGTCATAATTTCTTCGTTACAACTCCGTTTTCGTTGATTCAACTTTCCACTTCCTTGGATCGAGTCCCTCTTTAAGAATATGAACTGTAAATACCTTAGTTTGTATTCGAAATCATAGGTCATAGGTCAAATTTTGGTGAAACTTATGAAGTTAATCATTTTTGTTACAAAAACATCATTTAATGACCATTTTTCTAAAAATACTTATACTATGAATTAAATCATGAAATTTTATGTGTTAACATATTCATAAGAAATATCATTTTTCCAGAATATAAACCTCCAATTCAAAGTTCAAGATGATTTTTAATTATCCAACCCAAAACAGCCCCCGGTTGCACTCCGACGTCATAAAAACAGTTTTTTAAGGTATTCTTTGAAAAACCAAGTTATACCTTGTTAAATTAGCATATATTTAAGTTATATTACAGGTCTTGAAGTATTTTAAAAGTTAAGTTAGAAGGATCTATTTAGTTTGCAAACAAGTTTGAAATCATTCAAACTATGTTTTTGTTGTTAAAATTGTATACCATACAATAAGATAGCTATATATATATGAATCGAATAAGGTTATGAACAAAGTTACTACCTCAAGTTACTTGGACAAGATTGCTGTAAAAGAGGAGTAAAAACCTAGAACCAAAAGAGTGATGAAATTGGATGAAAGATTGGAAGCAACTTAAGACATAAACTTGAATTGAAAGTTGTATTTTTGTAGTGTTTTTGTTGATCTTTTTATGGTGGTGTTTAAGGTGATTCTTGAGAGGATTTTTGCTGGAGTTCTTAGAGAGACATGAGGCTAGTAAGTGTGTGTGTTTAGCTAGAGAAATGATGTTCCAAAAATTGAAAATGGATGCATGTATTTATGGTGGTGTAAAAGGTGTATAAATTTGTAATTTTGTGAAAAGATCTTTTAATCATGTGAAATTGTCATACTAAATAACAAAAGTAGTTACCTTATACATAAGGCATGAACAAGGGCTGGTTGGTGGTGATTTGATGTGTATATACCAATAGTAAATACGTATAGAAGCTAGGTATGATACGAGTACATATACTCTAGATATACGTATAGAAATCTTGTGAAAAATGGAATGAGGATTCAAATATAGCTATCTTTTGTGAATATACTTATATTGTTTTATGTATTTAAGTCTTTAAAAGTGATTAAATACATTATATATACGATATATGTATAAACATTATAGGTCATAAGTATTTATGTCAAATAACGTTACGTATAGTTATCGTTTTGAAAGCTTAAGTTAGTAGTTTCAAAATATACTTATAACTTATTGTTATTAATACAAAATGAGATATTTAAACATCCTTAAATCATGTTAAATATGTATATATACATATATATACACAAACGTATAATTAACATATATTGTATAGTTCGTGATATCATCGGTCAAACTAGACGGTTAAACGTTATGTAAAACTCTTTTCAAAATCATAAATCTCAACAATTTAGATTGCTTATCATGTTGGTAAGTTTTAATTTATGTAAATATTAATCTTATAAGTGTAAAACGATCGAAAAAATCCGGGTCATTACAGTACCCACCCGTTAAAGAAATTTCGTCCCGAAATTTGGTGGAGGTTGTCATAAATAACAATAGGAATGTTTTCATGACGAATATGAGGTATTAATAGAGTTTTATCATTATTGGAAGATATGGATAAAACGATTCGGTCATGTGAAGCGCACGAGTGAAGCTATCACAAAAGAATGAAATGAGTGAATATAGAATTGTTTTAACCGATGTCGAGATTAGGATTGATTTCCAGAATTTAAGGGATTTAAAGAAAATCTTATGTAATAAGATTTGGTTCTTCGATGATTTAGAAAACAGGATCTCCTTTGATTTAATGAGATAATCTGTTTCGATTTCTTTGTCGGATATTTCACTATAAATCCACCTCCTTCCCTTTCTTACTTCCATACCTCACATCTCTTACTCTTCCTCCTCTAATTCATACCTTAAGGTATCCTTTAAAATGCTTCATCCCGTTCTGATTTTTGTTATACTTCTAACTTTCATATCTTTCATTCTTCTCTTTCATCTACCGCTAGAAGAATCTATTCACTTTTATGATTTTCTTGGAATTATAATGTTTCTAATTCTCCCGTGTCTTTACGTCGCCATACGTATTGATACACACGGTTTGTAGTTTCTGGGTGGTTATTGGGTTTGATATCTTTCCTTATATTTCGATGCTCCTGCTTCTGTTTTCCATAATCATTGTCATCCATAGTTAATACTCTCTCCTATTTGCTGTAATCTATACCCCAATTTCTATTTTGGGACTTTGTCCCTTCGTTTCTTCTTCCCGTCCTTGAGTCAAGCGATCAATAGTTCGAAATTCGTAGGTATAAAATTCGGAATGAACATAGCTAATGCTCTAAGAAAGGAATGGTAATGGCACGATTTTGATTTGTCAAATTACCAGAATATCCAGGAAAATAGAACTATCAAGATGATTTGTTCTTAATATGTTTCGGAATTGGATAGAATGTAAAAGTCGTGTAACATGGCACATGATGACGGTACTGTGAATCATCATATTCCATTAGAAACTTAACATGACTTACTGTAATATAATGAAGTTGATCAAGTTTCATTATATTATACTAGTTCATGCATCAGTTCCCAACACTGCTTCAGAACATTCCTATTTTAAACTTGAAGGATTTAGAAACTAACACAGTTTCCTTTATATTGTAACGCAGATATTACAGAGAGATAAATGATTTCAGATAAGGATAGTGGTGAAAATATCTTCAGAAATATTGAGGATATTTATAATGAAAGATATGATAATATCTTGGAATTTCTAATGTCGAAGGATGATGATGAAGATTGACCCGTAAGGGTTTAGATTCAGAAGCAAGGTGTTTGCTACAGAATCGTCATAATTCTTTATGTACAAGTTTAGTCCTTGTAACTTGTTCAGAGTCTCCTTCATGGTTTGTTCAATCCGGTTTTCAGTACCAATTTTCTATCGAGCGTTCCTAACACTTCCTTCTTTTATCATCAACATTTGGTCATTAAGACCTTCTACAACATGCTGCTTCGTCAGTATTTTCAAAGTTATCGGATCTGGGTCATTGGTTATCAAACCAATATGGTTTAAGGAGAATTGTATTTTTAGATGATTAAACGCTGATGGTAATATGATGGAATATAAAAGGTTCTCCGGTAACGATGGCGAAAGAACAACGTATATATATATATCGAGATTGTAATAAGAGTAGTCTTACTGAGATATCGAAGTGGAGCTGTGACAAAATTAGTTAATTGAAAAGGAATCGCGTGATTGTTTTTGCTAATGGATGATAAGGAATTCGATGCGGATACGTTTTAACTATAACTTCGAGTTCAAAAATTTTTAGGTGCATAACTGTATGCATAAATCTTTATTCCGTAGACGAGGTGCGGCTGGTTGAACTTCTCAATCGAGATGTTTTCAAGAATCATGAAAAGTTGTGAATGCGAATTGTAATCGTCAAGATACAAATGAGGTTTAAAATAGAATCAAGTGGCAAACTTGAAGGATTGTTTAGTTTCATATGTAATAATCATCATTTTAACTCATTTTTAATTGTCCAAAGTTAGCAGTCCAATAGTCCGATTGTCCAATGGTTCAATAAATTCATATATGAACTAAATATATAATATTCGAATTACTTAATACGTATCGTGACCCGTGTACTGGTCTCGGTGTCAATCACAACTCAAAGTATATATATATTTTGGAATCAACTCCGACCCTGTATAGCCAACTCCCACCTTCACATATAGAGTGTCTATGGTTGTTCCGAAATATATATATATAGATGGATCAATATGATAAGTCGAAACCTTGTATACGTGTCCCGTTATTTAAAATGCGTAAAATAAATAAATATATATCATGACCCATTATACAACGTGTTGTCTCAGAATTAATCCGACGTGTTGTTGTACATGTGTCCCGACGGTATGTAAAGTACAGAAATTAAAATTGCAAGAATGTAAATTGCGATAAATTAAATATTAATCAGTTAGCTGGGAACAGTTAGCCGGAACAGTTAGCGTGTAATCCTATCACAATTTCAATTAATTAATTCATCTGTTTCTAACAATTTTTATTTTGCCAATGTTTCTTCATTATGCCACTTGTTGGATTCGGATAGGTAAAAATCCAAATATGAAATTTAAATGGAAATGGTTAATCTGGGGTGAACGGATACGTATATCGGTAATTGTAAGTAGGATAATAAATGATCGTTGAATCAGATTCGAAGAATGTACAGTGTAACTTGTTAATGTGAATTCTAAATATTCCTTGGGTACTACCCACCCGTTAAAATATTTTCATCATTAACAGTTTGTACGAATGAAATTTTTAATTACAATCTTTATGAAAATATATTTGCATATATATTTTCTTCGGAGGTAACTATGAATTTAATGAGTCAATAAAATATTCAACTCATTTGATTTATCGTTATTACTAGATTACATAATCTCCAAAACATTAGAGATTACATAATCGTCATGTCGAACGAAGAACGATACGTAAAGAAGAGGTAATCGGTGTAGAATGATATGTAGAACAAAGATCATATTCGAAGTTCAGATGATGATGTTGAGGTACGTGGTGCGGATGTGATTGTTGGTGGTGGTAATGATACGGTTGGTGTTGATGCTGATGATGTCGTTGACGTCGATGATGCTACTGGTACTGAAGATTGCGAGGTTGATGTTGTTAACGGTACTGGTTATGCTGCTGGTGCTGCTGCTGGTGTTTGTAACCTTCGCACCGTGTTCTCCAAAGCCGTCACACGAGCGCGAAGTTCGTTAATTTCTGCTAGTACACCAGGATGATTAGCGGTTGGAGTGAGTGAATGAACAAGATCCGAAATATGGGATAAGATATAATCGTGACGAGATACTCGAGAAATGAGAGAGAAAATGGTTTCTCGAACAGGTTCGCCGGTAAGTGCTTCAGGTTCGTCGCCAATGGGGCAATTCGGTGGGTGAAAGGGATCACCTTCTTCTTGTCTCCAATAATTTAGTATACTACGAACCCATCCCCAATTCATCCAGAATAGATGATGAGAAATTGGTTGATCCATTCCAGTGACGCTGCCTTCGGAGCCCGAATGGAAATCCATATCAGCGTAGCTGTCGGAGTCGGAGGAATTCGAACTGGACGCGGAGTTCATCTTGTACAGTCGGGGAAATGAATTTTTGGTTTGGAATAGATTATAGGAGTTGGGTTTGGTATTCTTCAATACATAATTTACATATGTATTTATAATACTCAAAATCCCGTGAATTACGGAGAATCTTTGAAATTCGTCAGGCAATGTCTATAGCAACAGATACGCTAGGATACGAATTTTGTCTATACACTATCGATGCTCCAAATGCAGTAAGACGTGTCTAGACTTAAGAATACTAAGCAGGCAATTCTTAAGGATGATAAGCAGATGATTTTCGACTAGATATGATAAGCAAAACTTTTGACATGTAGACACGGTCAAAGTCCAGACTCACTAATGCATCCTAACAACTACCAGTTAGACACACTAATGCAAGGCCTGGTTCGCTAAGACCAACGCTCTGATACCACATGAGACGACCCGACCCAATCCATAGGGACGAATACAATAACATATGATAACATTGCGAGGTACTTGACCTCTATATGATACATTTTACAAACGTTGCATTTATTCTTAAAAGGCAAACTATCATTACATCAATATTTGACATTTTCGTCTAACATTTCATAATATCTAAATGACCTAATCTGTCATTTACTTATTTATATTCTCTATTGAACTCCAATGACTCGAATGCAACGTCTTTGTATCATGGCTTAAAAGGTCCCAAGTAGTATCCTTAACATGAGCTAATGCACAGCGGAAGACTTAATTCATACCTGAGAATAACATGCTTTAAAACGTCAACATAAAGTTGGTGAGATATATAGGTTTGATGCTAGCAGCGTTATAACAATGGAACACAAGATTTCATATATAAACATTTTAATAAAAATATTCTAAGTGGTTGAGCACTTGGTAACCATACTTAACATTTAATCACGTCGCATATTCCCTTTATTATGAAATCTTACTACACCGTACCAAGGTGTAGTCACGAAACGAAGTACTGTGCAACCGTTGAATACTGGTCGTCCAGTCCGGTTGGGGTTGTCAGGCCCGATAGATCTATCAACAGGATTCGCGTTTACAATACCGCTGTAAATATTAGTTACCAAGCTACAGGGAAGTATGCCAGTGGTACAACTCAACGTAGAATATATTTTTCAGTTACTTGTGTCCATAGGGTAAAACATAAAATACATGTATTCTCATCCCGAAATATTTAGAGTTTAAAAGTGGGACTATATACTCACTTTTGTCTTGAAGATATGTAATTTCGACTTGGTCTCCGATTGATATCACGAACCTATCCATATATAATATATCAATACCTTTTCTTTTTAAACAATCGTCACATATATATACTTATAATACTTATAATACTTTTAATACTTTTAATAATTCCTTAGTCCGTAGTTAGCAGTCCGATGTTAGTAATTCAATTTTAATGGTTCATATTTAGTTGTTTAATAAACCCCCAATGAAATAAATAAAACCCCCATCGTATATGTATTGGTCGAGATTAATCTTGACCCATGGTACCGGTGTTGTCAAATGACGTGTTGCGTACATAAAGTACCGGTGTTGTCAAATGACGTGTTGCGTACAATCATGGGATCTTATGATTAATCTTCTCGTATTGTTTACGGGTGATCCTGAACCATATAAAATTAAATTATGAGTACATATGTATAAAATATCATGTTACTTTAGGAAGATGTGATTTATTTAATTTTCTCCAATTATTTTCGTGGCTAAACTAGTCTTGGATATCCGATTTTGTTTTGGTCATAATTTCTTCGTTACAACTCCGTTTTCGTTGATTCAACTTTCCACTTCCTTGGATCGAGTCCCTCTTTAAGAATATGAACTGTAAATACCTTAGTTTGTATTCGAAATCATAGGTCATAGGTCAAATTTTGGTGAAACTTATGAAGTTAATCATTTTTGTTACAAAAACATCATTTAATGACCATTTTTCTAAAAATACTTATACTATGAATTAAATCATGAAATTTTTATGTGTTAACATATTCATAAGAAATATCATTTTTCCAGAATATAAACCTCCAATTCAAAGTTCAAGATGGTTTTTAATTATCCAACCCAAAACAGCCCCCGGTTGCACTCCGACGTCATAAAAACAGTTTTTTTAAGGTATTCTTTGAAAAACCAAGTTATACCTTGTTAAATTAGCATATATTTAAGTTATATTACAGGTCTTGAAGTATTTTAAAAGTTAAGTTAGAAGGATCTATTTAGTTTGCAAACAAGTTTGAAATCATTCAAACTATGTTTTTGTTGTTAAAATTGTATACCATACAATAAGATAGCTATATATATATGAATCGAATAAGGTTATGAACAAAGTTACTACCTCAAGTTACTTGGACAAGATTGCTGTAAAAGAGGAGTAAAAACCTAGAACCAAAAGAGTGATGAAATTGGATGAAAGATTGGAAGCAACTTAAGACATAAACTTGAATTGAAAGTTGTATTTTTGTAGTGTTTTTGTTGATCTTTTTATGGTGGTGTTTAAGGTGATTCTTGAGAGGATTTTTGCTGGAGTTCTTAGAGAGACATGAGGCTAGTAAGTGTGTGTGTTTAGCTAGAGAAATGATGTTCCAAAAATTGAAAATGGATGCATGTATTTATGGTGGTGTAAAAGGTGTATAAATTTGTAATTTTGTGAAAAGATCTTTTAATCATGTGAAATTGTCATACTAAATAACAAAAGTAGTTACCTTATACATAAGGCATGAACAAGGGCTGGTTGGTGGTGATTTGATGTGTATATACCAATAGTAAATACGTATAGAAGCTAGGTATGATACGAGTACATATACTCTAGATATACGTATAGAAATCTTGTGAAAAATGGAATGAGGATTCAAATATAGCTATCTTTTGTGAATATACTTATATTGTTTTATGTATTTAAGTCTTTAAAAGTGATTAAATACATTATATATACGATATATGTATAAACATTATAGGTCATAAGTATTTATGTCAAATAACGTTACGTATAGTTATCGTTTTGAAAGCTTAAGTTAGTAGTTTCAAAATATACTTATAACTTATTGTTATTAATACAAAATGAGATATTTAAACATCCTTAAATCATGTTAAATATGTATATATACATATATATACACAAACGTATAATTAACATATATTGTATAGTTCGTGATATCATCGGTCAAACTAGACGGTTAAACGTTATGTAAAACTCTTTTCAAAATCATAAATCTCAACAATTTAGATTGCTTATCATGTTGGTAAGTTTTAATTTATGTAAATATTAATCTTATAAGTGTAAAACGATCGGAAAAATCCGGGTCATTACAATATGTCCCATGCATAGAGACAAAAATATCATTCATATGGATTGAACACCTGGTAACCGACATTAACAAGATGCATATATAAGAATATCCCCATCATTCCGGGATCCTCCTTCGGGCATGATATAAATTTCGAAGTACTAAAGCATCCGGTACTTAGGATGGGGCTTGTTGGGCCCGATAGATCTATCTTTAGAGTTCGCGTCAATTAGGGTGTATGTTCCCTAATTCTTAGATCACCAGACTTAATAAAAAGGGGCATATTCAGGTTAATAATCCAACCATAGAATGTAGTTTCGATCACTCGTGTCTATTTCGTAAAGTATTTATAAAAGCAGCGCATGTATTCTCAGTCCCAAAAATATATATTGCGAAAGCATTTAAAAAGGGAATAATGAAACTCACGCATATAAATATTGTAAAATAGTTATTAAAACATTGCATGTATTCTCAGCCCAAAAATATATATAAAAAGAGAATAATGAAACTCACACATATAAATATTGTAAAATAGTTATTAAAACATTGCATGTATTCTCAGCCCAAAAATATATATAAAAAGGGAATAATGAAACTCACGCATATAAATATTGTAAAATAGTTATTAAAACATTGCATGTATTCTCAGCCCAAAAATATATATAAAAAGGGAATAATGAAACTCACAATCTTGTATTTTGTAGTAAAAATACATATGACGACTTTGAACAATGCAGGGTTGGCCTCGGATTCACGAACCTATATCATTTGTGTATATATTAAGACTTATAATAACAATTAAGCAAGTATGTATATATATATATATATATATATATATATATATATATATATATATATATATATATATATATATATATATATATATATATATATATATATATATATATATTATTAATATACTTAATAATTTGTATGTGATATTAATAAATAAATTAGTTATAACTTATTCTATATACTTTAGATAACTAATTAATATTTATATATATGATTATATTAAAATATGTTTATCCATCATATGTAATTAAATTAATATTTTATAATAATAACATTTCATTTAAAAACAATATGTAATATCAATATAGTTATGATACCCGTAAAAATATATTTTTATATAAATATCATTTGTTTGTTAAAATTATAATAATAATAATGATAATAATAATAATTCATTGTAACTTAATCATTTTCATGATATTATTTGTATCTTTATTCTTTATGTTTGTAATCATAATAATAACAATAGTGTTAATAATTATAATAATGATAATAATATTTTTAATAATAATGTGTTAATGATAATAATAATAATACTTAATAATAATAATAATAATAATAATAATAATAATAATAATAATAATAATAATAATAATAATAATAATAATAATAATAATAATAATAATAATAATAATAATAATAACAATATTGTTACATTTAAGAAAAAAAATGTGGGCTTAAAAATGAGTCCATTATGTTAAAACTTGAAGCCCAAAATTATAACCCAACCCATTGCCCTTTTAAAATCTGAATCGATGGACTGTCTATATCATTCGGTTCTTTTGGTTGCCACAGATCGGTTCATTCCTCAATCAACCGATCCCCAATTTTCCAAGATTAAAATCTTTAAAATCAAGTTACAAGATCAGACGAACTCGTTTCTTAGATCCACGATTAAGGAGTTTTATGAAAGAATTCAAGGCTAAGAACAACAACAATCTTCAATTTGTTAAGAATGGTAGCGACGGTGATGAAGAACATGAAAATCAGAAACTGAAATCTAAAGCATTTCAGGTATGTATTACTTCATGAAGATTACTGTAATTCATCTCCTAAATACTCATCAAGCTTTAATTATATCAAAAACATACTATAATTTGTGAATCACAATGTTTGACTTCAATGAATACTAGTTTGACTTTGAGATTTGTAATCATTCAATGTTTGTTAACTTAATTTGAAGCATCGCGAAGTATTATTGGAGGATTATGAATTAAAATCTCTGTTCAGTTTGAGCTGAGATAGATCAAAGTACTCTGAGGACCTCAACGAATTGTGTTTTCGGCTAAGAGATGAAATCAGTTAAATTTTCTGTGATAATGATGTTGATATTCGAATCTGAAGGTTCACGAGGGTTTGATTTCTATTATTGATCACAAAAGTTAGCTTTATTTGTTGTAAGAATCATTAAACAAGAACCCGAGAATTCAAGTTCATGAATGAAATTGATTATTTGATGAATATAATTGTTTCCTGTAGTAAAATCGAGTTGTGAATCTATTATAATTTCTATTATTTGAAGAAGCTGAAATCATATGATATTGTTGCTGTGAACTTGTTAGATGAATTTGAATTGTGATTTGAATTGCGAAATTTGAACTTGTGTTTTGAAATATTGAGCAGGTGGTTTGTCGATGGTTGTTCGACAGAATATAAACAGAAGACAGAATTTGATAGATGGATTGTTCGTTCGTGAGGTGGGTTTGAATAGAAAAGCATAGCAGCGGTCTTGTGGGTTTGTGATGGTGGTGATTTGATGTCCAGAAAACAGAAAAATATATGGTGTTAAGTCGAATTTTGAAGATGGTGAGACATGGTGTCGGTTTAGTTTTCAGACAAGAGAGAAAGATAGAAAGAAAGAAAGAAGGGTGGATTTGGTTATGGTGAGTTCAAAAATAAAATAAAATTAGTTGATAGTAATAGTAATGGGTTTGTTTTTCTTTGTGTTCAAGAAGTGTAATGATGTATGTATATGCATATAATGTATATATAGAGTCAGAGAGATAGTAGATGTTATATACATATATATATGAAGATAATAGAGGTGAGTGCAACCTGAGAGTATTGTAGCAGCTGCAGAAGTCGTCGCGTGTGGTGGTTAATGGCGATGGAGTCTAATGACTAAGGGGATGAAGTGGTTTGGTGTTGGGCTGTGAGCTGTAAACAGAACAGTAATGAGCGGCAGCAGCAGCTGGGTTGTAGTACTCAAATAATAGAGAAACAGAAAGAGAAGAGGGATATGGAAAGGTGGTGATCGTGAAGTGGTGTTTGTTCCTGGTGGTCTGTATATGTTAGTCATATTTTTATATATAAATGTGAGAGTGGTTGAATATAGAATTAAAACACAGTTCAAGTTCATGTATTGCATATATTACTCCATAATTATTTGAGATGGTGGGGAGACAAAAACAAAACTTTTAACAGTAATTTAATTTAATCATTCAATCATAATATCAATCATAACTAGTGAAGCCATCGAACATTTGAATTCTAATTACCGAAGGTTTTAATTACGAAGATTATATCGTGAACCGTTGTTAATCAAGGGCGGATAAAAATATTCGGAAAATACCAAATTTTTAAATTAAGTGCATTTAATTATTTCGGTCTCTTAGGGTGTAAAAATCAGTCATAAAAGTTAATTAATTATTAGCGTTCAATCTCAAGTAAAATACACGGAGTAATAAAACTAAACAAATAGATCCTAAATATATTTTTAATAAGTCTATAATTTTATATAACACATTTTCGGATCACCGTTTATTTGTAAAATCATATAAATTTGAATTTAACTTGCTTAATATCAATCGAAACATCAAACGAGTATTACAATCATTTACCATTTATTTCTAATATACTTTATTTATATATAGAAATGTTTTAAATCATAATTATTATAATATCCTATTTTATTTTATTTTACATAATTAATAATAATAACATATAGTACTTAAAATTATATTTTTCCAATTATTATTTATATATATATACATACGCATAAACATTTACAATTAATGGTTCGTGAATCGTCGAGAGCAGTCAAAGGGTAATTGCATACATGAAAATAGTTTAAACTTTTTGAGATTCAACCTTACAGACTTTGCTTATCATGTTGAAATCATACAAGATTAAGTTTAAATTTGGTTGGGAATTTTCGGGTCGTCACAGCAATCCCGACCCATTTTGCACCATTAACCCTAATAATGGGTCAACTTCACCAAAAACCTAAACTCTAGTCAAATATGGTCTTATTACATTTTTAAATCACCAATTTAACTCATTTTCACACATGCAAGACCACTTAGGTCATTAAAGACCCATTTGACCAATTTCAAGGTCAACACACCCATTTGGGTCATCCATGCCCAATTAACACCCATTTACATATCATTGAAATGTTCTAGTACTTTAACTAACTAATTAGGTTCATAAACATAAATTAACACTTTGAAAACCCTAATTAGTTACCTTTGAGTCTACATGACCCAAATTCACCCAAAACCCCCAAATTACTAGCAAGTGGGTTTTGTGTGCATCACTAACCCAAACCCTAACCCTTACTGCAATTAAAGTAAGGATCTAGGTTTTAGAACTTACCAACACAATCACTACGTAGCTAGCGACTAGATGAACGACTTTAGAACTCGCACTAAGACCCGATTCAACCTCCTTTACCCTTTAATGAAGCTTTCTCACTCAAGAAATGCACTCTCTCACTAGAATTGATTTAGAGAGGATAAGGTGGTTGTGAATGGAGTTAATGAGCTCCCAAAACTGATCTAAGGCATTAAATTCGGACCCCAAAGTGATTTTACCAAAATGCCCTCAAAATATCTAATTAAAAAGAAAAGGGGAATCTGTCGCAGACAGATGGCACGGCGCGCCATATAGCCGCGCGGCGCGCGACACCCCCAGTTCAGAATTCTGCATTTCTTTTTAAATTTAAACAACCAAAACCCCACTTCAAGTATTTTAACTTCGCTTATATACAAGGATAATATTTGGGTCTTACAATATATACAGTTAAATGTTGTTACAACGATAATCGTTACATATATGTCTCGTTTCAAAATCATTAAGTTAGTAGTTTTGTTTTTACATATGTAGTTCATTGTTAATACACTTAATGACATGTTTACTTATCATTTATCATGATTAAACATAGTGTATCAATATCTTAATATGATTCATATGTATTTAGTAAGACGTTGTTATAACGATAATCGTTATATATATCGTTTCGAGTTTCTTAATTCAATAAACTCAATTTTATGTATATAACTCATTGTTAAAATACCTAATGAGATACTTACTTATCATAATATCATGTTAACTATATATATAATCATATATATGCCATCATATAGTTTTTACAAGTTTTAAAGTTCGTAAATCACCGGTCAACTTGGGTGGTCAATTGTCTATATGAAACCTATTTAAATTAATCAAGTCTTAACAAGTTTGATTGCTTAACATGTTGAAAACACTTAATCATGTAAAAACAATTTCATTTAATATATATATAAACATGGAAAAGTTCGGGTCACTACACCCTTATGGTAATTTTGCTTATAAACGCATGCCATTTGGACTTTGTAACGCCCCTGCAACCTTTCAAAGATGCATGATGGCGATTTTTCATGACATGATAGAAGAATGCATGAAAGTTTTCATGGATGACTTCTCAGTCTTCGGTGATACTTTTGAAACATGTCTAGTTAATCTTGAACAAATGCTTATTAGATGCGAGCAATCAAATCTAGTACTTAATTGGGAGAAATGCCATTTCATGGTTAGAGAAGGCATCGTTCTTGGTCATAAATTTTAAAGGAAGGAATTGAAGTGGATAGAGCTAAAGTAGATGTAATTGCTAAACTTCCATATCCCACCAATGTTAGAGGAGTTAGGAGTTTTCTAGGGCATGCCGGTTTTTACCGACGTTTCATAAAAGATTTTTCTAAAATTGCCACTCCTATGAATAAACTCCTAGAAAAGGATGCTCCATTCATCTTTTTGGATGAATGCATAAAATCTTTTAATATTCTTAAAGAAAAACTCACTAATGCGCCGATCATGATAACTCCAAATTGGAATTTACCATTTGAACTTATGTGCGATGCAAGTGATTTTGCAATGGGAGCTGTTTTAGGACAAAGGATTGAAAAATGATTTCAACCTATTTATTACGCTAGTAAAATGTTACAAGGAGCACAAACGAATTACACAACTACTAAAAAAGAACTCCTTGCTATTGTCTTTGCTTTTGACAAATTTCGTTCATATCTCGTTCTAGCAAAAATGGTGGTGTATATCGACCATTCTGCTCTTAGATACCTATTTTCAAAACAAGATGCCAAACCAAGATTAATCCGTTGGATCTTACTCTTACAAGAGTTCGATATTGAAATCCGAGACAAAAAGGGAGCATAAAATCTCGCCGCTGATCATCTTTCTCGTCTTGAGAATCCCGAATTAGAAGTTCTAAATGAATCGGCCATACAAGATAACTTTCCTGATGAATATCTATTGAAGATAGATTATAATAAAATTCCATGGTTTGTAGACTATGCAAACTGCTTAGTATGTGGATTCCTTGAAAAAGGGTTGTCATACCAAAAACGAAAGAAATTCTTTAGTGATATAAAACACTATTTCTGGGAAGATCCACATTTGTTTAAAAGTTGTCCCGATGGAATAATTCACCGATGTGTATTCGGAGAAGAAGCTAGTCAAATCTTAAACCACTGTCACACAGGACCAATAGGAGGGCATTATGGGCCTCAACTCACAGCAAGAAAAGTCTACGACGCTGGATTCTATTGGCCTACAATTTTCAATGACGCACACCTTCTCTGTAAATCCAGTGATGCTTGTCAAAGGGCCGGAAAAATAAGTCAACGTGATGAAATGCCACAAAATGTTATTCAAGTATGTGAAGTATTTGACGTTTGGGGTATTGACTTTATGGGTCCATTTCCAAAATCTCATAATAATCTCTATATTCTCGTTGCCATTGATTATGTATCTAAATGGGCGAAAGCACAAGCTCTCCCAACTAACGATGCACGAGTTCTAGTCAACTTCTTAAAACGTCTTTTTGCAAGGTTTGGAACACCGAAAGCTTTAATAAGTGATCGGGGTACTCATTTTTGTAATAATCAACTTGAGAAAGTTCTTAAAAGATATGGAGTAACTCATAAAATCTCAACCGCTTATCATCCACAAATAAGTGGACAAGTTAAAAATACCAACCTAGCATTAAAACGTATTCTAGAGAAAACCGTAGGATCAAATCCGAAGGAATGGTCCATGAAATTGGAGGATGCACTCTGGGTTTTTCGAACAGCCTACAAAACTCCAATTGGAACCACACCATTTAAACTCATTTACAAAAAAGCATGTCATCTTCCAGTAGAAATTGAGCATAAAGCATTTTGGGCTTTGAAGATATGTAATCTTGATTTACATGAAGCTGGACATCTACGGTTAAGTCAATTAAATGAATTAGAAGAATTAAGACATGAAGCATACGAAAATTCGTTAATCTATAAGGAAAGAACGAAGAAATGGCATGATAAAAGAATCAGAAGTTCAAAAGAATTTAAGGAAGGAGACCGAGTTCTTCTTTTCAATTCACGATTCAAGCTATTTCCTTGAAAATTGAAATTAAGATGGTCTGGACCATTCATAGTCAAAAGAGTTTTTCCGTATGGAACAGTAGAATTAATAAATTTAAAAGGGATTGAATTTAAAGTAAATGGTCACAGAGTTAAACATTACATAGATAATCCAATGGAAGTTGAAGATGAAGTTAATCACAATTTCGACACCACAGCTAACTAAGTGTGGGAAGATTCGAATCTTTTTAGGGTGATATGTATTTCTGTTAGAGTTAGATATTCTGTTTTCGTGTAGTTCTCGAGAATGGAATCCGAATGGTCTTTCCCTAGCAGACCCTAAAGAACTAGTCTTCTCCCTCCATTCTGAATTTTTTTTTAAGGTTTTACGAGATGAAGAATTCCTTTGATCTGAACCATGGTCTAATGCTACATGCTATGATTACTAAACATAATAATGACACACTTCCGAGTGAACTGGTATCATTCATAAGAGAAAAAATGGACGAAGTAAAGAAAGAACTCAGAAAAGATCATCATAAGATACATTTTGGTAAAGGAAAATCAAAATCAGTAACAAAAAGAAGAGCACGACACCTTGAAAGATGTCATAAATGCGGAAAATGGTCACACGAAGGTAAATGTTCAAACAATCAAACATATTCAAATACCGAATTTGTTACTCTATGCAAAGAAGGACCGTTCATATGTTTAGAAGAAAAGTTATTAAAAAATCGAGGTTACGCTTATGTAGCTATGGAAAACCAAATCACATAACTCTCCTATGAGTCGGCTAAAGCAGGTCTCTGAGAATTCTATCTCACAGGTAAGCATGTACAGTTTTTATTTGCTTTTATTTATTGCTTTTAACCTTTTGATAATAAACGCTAAATTGTTCGCTGTAAAGTATTAAATTGATATTCAATAAAATTAGGTATGCGAAACCGAAATTATTGATATCATACAAAAATTTATTACATCACTGCGAAATTTACCGTTTATTCTTAAGGTATAAATATCTTTAATCAATCAATCCAAAATATTTCAAAAATTCGTCAGGAGTAAAATTAGGTAATTTAGCCGAAATTACTTTACCCAAAAGAGGGGTGTATATTTTTGATAATATTTGATTGATTAAAGTGTGATAAAAGACCAAAAAGATTTTTAATTTTAATTTTTACCTTGTTTTTAAAATTAATATATAAATATTAAATTTTTAATGTAAATTTTTAAAATCGATATAT
The DNA here is from genome assembly GCF_046630445.1 of Rutidosis leptorrhynchoides. NCBI lineage: Eukaryota > Viridiplantae > Streptophyta > Magnoliopsida > Asterales > Asteraceae > Rutidosis > Rutidosis leptorrhynchoides. The sequence continues at coordinate 509,176,716 of NC_092336.1, forward strand.
TTAAGTTTTTAAATATTTTAAAAAATTAATATTTTTAATATAAGTTTGTAAAATTAATGTATAAAAAATATTAATGATATTTATATGAATTTTTAAATTTTATGCATTTTAAAATTAAGTTTGGTGTTAATTTAAAAACAAAAATTTACTTTATTTCATTAAGTTAAAATTTTGATATTTAAAATTCGTCGTGAGTTGAAGATTAGGTCGTTGAACCGAAATTGCTTTACCCAAGGGAGGGACGAGAAATTTTATTATCATTATTTTTAATCTTATTGAATTAAAGTATGCCAAAAACATTTAAAAAACTCAAAAAAAATCTTTGCTTTTAAAACAATCGCTTTAAAATGACAAATTTTAAAATTTTGTCGAGGGACGAACTAGGACAACGATCCGAAACGCCCTCATTCTAAAAAGAAAACAAATTTTAAAAATTATTTATTTGTTTTATAAGTAAATGGTTATATCTAAGAAAAAAAAGAAAAAAAGAAATAACCCCATGCGATCGCATGGGGTTTGTACTAGAAATCCATGCGATCGCATGGCACCATAAAACTGGTCAAGAACATAAGTTCCAGCGAGCTGCTTCAGCTCTTCACTTTTAACACACACATACACGAACATATACACACAAATTCACCCAAAATCATCAATTTTTCATCAAAATCAACCAAATTTCTTGCAATAGTTCGCTACGATCATGCCTTTTCTCAGATGGGGAAGAAAAAAGGTAAAGATTTCACCCCTAAAACTCTTTAAATTCGAATTTTAGTGTTCTTGAACTAATTTTTACCTAATTTGATTTTGTTGATTTTTAATGTAATTAGAGTTAAATTGTTAGTATATTATGCATGTATAACCTAGATTGATGCTATTTAACATGATTTGAAGCCAAAAACTTCAAAATTTTTAGAAATCTAGGGTTGGTGTTCTTGAGCAATTTGGGACTTTTTGATATAAACAGGTTATGGTCAATTTTTGTCATGAATTATTGCTAAATTAAGTAGTGTAACATGTTTAGGTAGCTAAATGATTCAAACATTGATCCTAAACAAGATTTTTGAGAATTAAAGTGGACTTTTTAAGTCTAAAATTCATGAACTTGATTAAATTAATGTAAATGCCATTTAAAACTTGTTTAATTGCTAGTAATGGTTATTTTGACATGTTATTTGAGTAGAATGCTTATGAACTTTGTAAACATTTTCATATATGCTTATTTGAAAAAGTGTAGAATTGATAAAAATATGAAAATGAGCATGAGTTTAATATGGATTAAACATGTTATTGTAATTGTTTCAATTTGTTAATTTGCTAACACTAATGCATATTTGGATGCACAAATTTTGTATTTAATGTGTTTTGCTGAGAAATACCGATACTGATGGTGCATCATCATCATCTAGGCAACCTGCTCCAGAACCACAGCCAGAGATGCAATATCACGAACCGGAGCAACAACAGGAACAACAACAACAACAACAACAACATGATGATCAACATGTACCATACTATGAGCTGGATCCACAATTTTTTATTACTTACGTAGTATTTCCTGCTCACCATATAGTAGAACACCCAACAATTCATGAAGAACAGTTGCATCCCAATTTAAGAATTGATAGAAGTTGGAGAGATTACCCGACATATCAAAGTAACAAATTTAAACTGGTAACGAAAAATGTAGAAGTACCGAGGGTAATCGATTGGGAGCCTTTGGAAAGGGTCCAACTAGCTAACCCAGTTAGACTGCATCTAATCCAAAGGTATGGCAGCTATTCTTTTCCCGATTGGGAACGTTTATTTACTACTCGTAGGCCTGTATATAAAGAGTGGTGTGTTGAGCTTATGAGTACTATATCATTTAATAAGGATGTAGATAGCTTAGACGATAAGAGTTTTCTTAGATTTTTACTTGGCCGTAGGATGTACAGGATGTCCATGCTGGACATGGCCAGGGCTTTACAGATTTACACTCCTACTGAATTACTACTACCTGATTGTACAAATTTGATTTATTATGGTGAAAGGGTAGATAGGAATTTTGATACTGACGCCGTCTGGAGGCGTATGTCAAATTATAATGTTTTTACGCGAGGAGGAAGACACTCCTATTTAGATATTAACAAAGCAGAGCTTCATATTATATATAGATTTTTAGCTAATTCGATTACACAAAGAGGTAACAACAAGGAGAAAATGACCTTACACAATTTATTTTACCTAAAGTGTATTCGAAACACTAGAAGCTTTGTTAATATCCCCTACTGTGTTGGTTTTTATCTGTCCAAAATGGTGGAAGGTATACAGGACGGGGGAATAATAGGAGGAGGTATTTTTGTTAATCTCATTGGAGAGTATTTAGGTGTAGATAGGGATCAAGGGGGTCCACTGATGGTGTGTAGGGAACAGGTTGAGACTTTAGGATTGCGGGTCTATCATGGTGCAAAGGTATCAAAGAGAGGAGTACCATATCAGGGCCCTCATCCACAGGTAGATAGAGGTTCAGATGAGGACATGGAGGAAGCGGATGACATTAGGGATGTCATTAGGGAGGCTGTTACTGATGTTTACCAGCGTATAGATGAGGTAGAAATGACAAACGAGGCTAGACATAGTCAGTACGAGCAGTGGCACGCCGAGAATGTATACGAGCATTCCAGGCAATGACAGCATGATAGATGTCACTATCATCAGCATCAGATCATGAGCCAGCTATCACCTCAGGTACCAAATAACTATGTACCGACCCGACCTGCTTACTATCCGCCACACCAGCCTAATATGCGACCACCATTTACTCTCTACTACCCCAACCAAGCCTATCAGCACACCTATAACCAACCATGGAACCCGACCAACGACATGAACTGGAACCCCTATCCAGATTGATACAGTTCCCGTTGGTGATTTTTATCTTTTATTATTTTTATTTACTTATGTTTTAAACATTTAATATTGTGATACTTTTATGTAATTTTTAACATTTTTTTTATTTTGTTACTAATATTTCGTATTTATAATTTGAAAGTGGGATGTTAAGTCTCATTTCAAATTACCATGCATGTTATTATTTGTATGTATGTATATTGTCAATTGTACACAACAGGGTAAAACAGCGAACTTTCAAAGACTGGCATTAAGTTCAGCAAAAGCTACTAATTTTGACGACAAAATGAAAAACAAATGTGATGTAACAACAAGACGGAATGAACAAATGATGTGCACCATTTATCATTCAACAAACAAACGCCAATATGTTTAGAAACTTTGGTAAAATTTAATCATTTTTCTACGCTATTCACCCTCAATAATTTAAATTGTTACTGATTTCTTGCAAAAGAGGGCATTGCAAGATCTTAAATGTGGGAAGGGGTTAAATTCTTTCGGATTTTTAAAATTTTAATTTAAACACTCGGTTACCATTAAAAATACTAGTAACGCAGTAGTTGTATTAGAATCTAGTTGTGACGACCCGGGAATTTCCGACCAAATTTAAACTTGATCTTTATGTGTTTCTGACACGATAAGCAAAGTCTGTTAAACCAAGTCTTAAAATTTTTGAACTGTGTACATGTATGCATGTAACCTCAGACTATGCCCGACGATTCACGAACAATTGTTGAAAATAAATACATGAATATATGTAAATATATGTGTATATGTTTTAACTCGGATTAACAAAATATAAAATATTATACAAGATAACTAAGTGATTATTGAATTAAGACTATATATAATTTCTATAGTTAATCTTTATGAATGGTGGAATATATATATATAAAATATATAAATACTAAATGTATATATTATCTAATTATTAAATACTACATAATTAATAATATTTAATATTAATGTATTAAACTACAAGTTAAAATATAGTTATTATATTAATAATGTTATTAGTTTATATATTATTAATATTGATATCAGTAGTAATAATATTATTCATTTAATATATGATATACGAGATTTTATAAGTATAATTTGTTATATCAATATTATTAGAGTTATCTTTATTAATAGTGTTAGTATCATTATTACTATTATTGAATAATATAATTACTAATGTTATTATTAATAATGTTAGCAATATCATTATTATTAAAATCATTAAAAAGTTTAAAAACTATTGTTATTATTATTATAAAACAACTTAATATTACTATCATTAATATTATTATTAGTTATTTCATTATTATCATCAATGATATTATTATTACTAGTAATAAAAATTATACGAATTAACATATGATTAATTAACATTTATTATTATTAATCTTTATCCATAGTATTGTTATTAATAATGTTATTATTGGAATTATTAGTATTAATAGTATTGATATTAGTTAATTATCAAAAAATATAAAAATATGAATTATATGTACACAGATTTAGTTAGTCAAATTATAAAATACAGAAATTAATGTATATAAATACATTTACATTTATAAAATACTAAATTTTATATAAATATATATATGTATATGAAATTATATATATCTGATTAGAATTTCTTATATAATTTTGTTCTCCATTGCTTTCCCTACTGCATCATAAATTGATTTTGTCAAACATACAGTACATATTGATTCTTTACGTTCCTATAACAAACAAAATTAGATGTAACAGATTTGGATTTTTACTTTTATTTATTATTATAATTCTGACATTGTATATTCTTGTCGAGCCAATCCAACTACAAAACAAGTTTGAATGAATCTGATTACATGATTGGAGCTCAATTATACTCTATAACATCGATGATTTAATTTATCAGGTAAAAGTTAAAAACAGAAAATTGAAACTGAAACCGTTTACCCTGTTCTTCATTCATTTTACAAGAACATCGAATTCGAATTTGATTTCAAAATCCTTTAATGCAATTATGTTTTAAATCTTCCATTTAAACTTTCTGTAAAGTTTTAACTCCCAATTTCATCTATCGAAATCAAATTTTGAAGTCAAAGTTTTATGTACAAAAGTCAAACGTTGTGTTCTTGGAGAAATTCGAGTTTGATTTTACGTTTTAGGTTCAATTGATGTTACAGAAAGATTCTAGGAGTGATTTCACACCTATTTCATGTTGAGATCGTAGTCTAAAACGGTCTAGAATTTCAAACTCAAATCAAGGTTCAACGTGTTCCTGAAAAGCTACTGTTAATTAAAATTGTGTTTTTAATCCTTTCTGTTAATTCAAACAATCATTACAAGACGTTTCCATAAATGATTTGGGACGTATCTCATGTTATAATTTCAATCTAAAAATGTCTAGGATTTTAAATCGTGTATCGAGTTCTTCAAAAATATTTTCGAATAAACAGATTTCTGTTATTTGATTTTTTCTTGTTTCTGTTAAATTCAATTCATCAACATTGATCATATATGTTTCTATGTTTAATACATGTACCTAATAAAATAAATTTCAAGTATGATTATTAAGTTAATTGGTCGACTGATTGTGAGGAGGAAGAAGATGAGGGAAGAACACTGGAATGAGTTATATATATTTGGAACGGGTATTTAATCAGAAAATGGGCATAGCCCAGACGGTTTAGGATGATGTCGGGTTTCGAGAGGTCGGGGGTTCGAATCCCTGGAGTGACAGTTTTCTTTTTGGCAGAATTTAATTGAAGGTAGTTCATTTATTAACTTACTTTTATTATTATTATTATTATTATTATTATTATTATTATTATTATTATTATTATTATTATTATTATTATTATTATTAATACTTATTATTATTACTTGTATTGTTATGTTATCATTATGATTTACTAGTAGTATTGTTATTATCATTAATATTAATATCATTATTATTACAAGTACTAGTATTATCACCAAATATTATTATTATGATAAATATTACTACTAATATTATAATTAGGGGTTACGAATTGTTACTATAGAAACTTTAATTATTGTTTTAGAAATTAAATATGAAGATTTTATTATTGTTATTAACAAGTTGTATTATTATTAAAATTATCACTAGTAAAAAGATTGTTATTGTTATTATTGAGTATTAGGTATTATTATCAAAACTACTATTATTACCCTTACTATAGGATTATTATAAAAACTATCATTTATATTATCGTTTATAAAATTAATAACACTATTATCATTATTATTAGTATTAACATTATTATTATTGTTATCACCTAAAGTATTAATTTAGTATTATCAAAATACAACTTTAACAACCAAATGAAATTGATATATAAATATAATTAATACATATAACACAACAAACTTAATATGTTTATGTACCAAATGAATATATGAAATATATATATTATTAATACAAAAAGGATATAACTAGTAAATCTATACATATATTTATTCAATTACAATTATGTATATTAATAAATATATAAATGATATAGGTTCGTGAATCCGAGGCCAACCCTGCATTGTTCAGTTGTTAAGTATCGTCATATGTATTTTTACTACAAAATACATTATGGTGAGTTTCATTTGCCTTTTTACCCTTTATATTTTTGGGCTGAGAATACATGCGCAACTTTTATAAATGTTTTACGAAATAGACACAAGTAATTGAAACTACATTATATGGTTGAATTATCGAAATCGAATATGCCCCTTTTTATTAAGTCTGGTAATCTAAGAATTAGGGAACAGACACCCTAATTGACGCGAACTCTAAAGATAGATCTATCGGGCCCAACAAGCCCCATCCAAAGTACCGGATGCTTTAGTACTTCGAAATTTATATCATGTCCGAAGGAGGATCCCGGAATGATGGGGATATTCTTATATACAAATTGTGAATGTCGGTTATCAGGTGTTCAATCCATATGAATGATATTTTTGTCTCTATGCATGGGACGTATGTTTATGAGAAATGGAAATATGAAATCTTGTGGTCTATTAAAATTATGAAATGATTATTTATTTTAAACTAATGAACTCACCAACCTTTTGGTTGACACTTGAAAGCATGTTTATTCTCAGGTATGAAAGAAACATTCCGCTGTGCATTTGCTCATTTTAAAGACTTTATTTGGAGTCGATCATCGTAATGGAACCAGATGTTGGTGACTTCGTCCAGATGGATTAGGACGGGTCCTTTCACTAGTGCTCTCTGATAATAAAGAACAGCCCTAGTCTTATATACTGACTACCCAATTCTAGTAAAAATTTTAAAAATTTTCAAATAAATGAATTCAAAATCATGTTTATACATATTTATGAACGATAAAACTAGGTGTTAACACCGAAATTATTGTTACCTCGAAAAGGACATAAATTGAGAAACAACCCAAAATGTTAGAATTCATTTAAAATGGAATAGAGGAAAATAAAAAGGCAAAGAAAGGAAAAATAAAAGTCAAGTGTGGGAAAAATTTACCAAGTTATTTAGAACATATATTACATATTTTTGTACAAATAATTAAAGATACTTTTGTTTTGGACAAAATTAATCAGTTTTACCCAGTTTATTGTAATATAAATAAAATTTAAAAGGAAGTAAAGTCTTCCGAGAGAAAAAGACACGCGCTTCTTGATTTAGGTCAGGAAGTTATCATCCAGACCAGTTGTAGAGTCTACGAAAAACCTTGAAAAGTTTTCTCAAAAATCAGCTGGAAATCCACGGACCTCAGCATCAAACAGGGTCGCCAAGTGTTCAGACTTATCCTAACCATGAGAGGATCTGTCTCGTACAATGGGGAGCACCGTGCAAATTAGCTTATAAGACTAATGAATTAGATCCTCAGAAAGGATAATCTCCTTAAAGATCAAAAATCAGCTTTTAAGACTGATATTACTCAATCCATGAGATTGACCTTAAAGATTGAGAATTCAAACTCATGGAATTCAATGATATCTAAACTCGAGCTTGAACGAGAAAATATTTTGATCAAATTACAAACCGATTTGTTTTCTGAAAACCCATTTTTAATACGTTCATTACCATTGAACGTAAAATCCTAGGAATTCACCTGGAATTCATTAGGTCTCCTGAACCAAATCGGGTGTCAACCGTAAGAACGGTGGTTGCATAGCATGGTCGAAGACAGGACCTTGTGCCAGACCGAAAAAATTATAGGGTAATCTTACCTATTGCTCCTACAAAGGATAGTAATTGCATCCAACACGTTATAGACCATAATCAAAAGCATATCACGGGACATTGCCTTAACAGTTGATTGTTCAACGCTTTCCTTTACAACCGGACGGTAGTTTACCGAAAAGTAATATACGGAGAAAGTATACTGGACGTGTTGCTTTTCTAATACAAGGTTAGCAAGTGGGTGACACAAAATCATAAGTTTTGAGCTAAAATTTTCAAATCTGGAACCCACAAAACCCACAAAAGCAATTTGCAAACACCGGTGAAGGGTTATTCCGGAAAACTTATCTAGGGTAAAAGCTAGATTGAATTTTCAAAAAGATTAAATGTTTTCATAAAGATCCAATTTTCTAAAGGATCTAAATTTTTATAGTCATGTGGGACTGTAAACCACAACGTTACTATCATTGTTCATACCGCCGTATTAAAATCACTGATGTACAAAGTGTGAAGAATAAAGAAGTGATTCTAGTAAAGTTGTATTCAAGTTCTATATTGCTTGAGGACAAGCAATGCTCAAGTGTGGGAATATTTGATAATGCTAAAAACGAACATATATTTCATAGCATTATCCCTCAAGAAAGACAAGCTTTTGGTTGAAATTGTTCTATTTACAAGTGATATTCGTTTAAATAATAAAAGGTGAAGACAAAAGACAGATTCGACGATTTGAAGACGCAAACGACCAAAAAGCTAAAAAGTACAAAGTACAATCCAAGTGGTTCAATTTATTGATGAGAAACGTCTAAAAATTATAAAAGTACGAGTCGCAAAACGCAAAGTACAAGATATTAAATAGTACGCAAGGACGTTCGAAAATTCGGAACCTGGACATGAACCAACTATCAACGCGCTACGCAACGGAGCTAAAATTACAAGTCAACAATGCACAAGAATATAATATAATATATAATTAATTATACAAAATTATATATATTATATTATATATTATTATAAACTTAGCAGCCCACGTTTAAAACTCATTGTGAGCTGGTACAGCTGGCCATGCGATCGCATGGCCAGATAGTGTAAATTTCATGCGGTCGCATGAGGCCCTGTAGCAGCTCAAGTACTATAAATTGTAACGTTTGGTCGACGAAATATACATTTTTTCCTAATCAACTCTCTATCTCAATATATATATATATATATATATATATATATATATATATATATATATATATATATATATATATATATATATATATATATATATATATATATATATATATATATATATATATTTATATTTATAATTTTAATTTTAATTTAAGATTAATAATAATAAGGTTATGTTAGCGAATGTTGTAAGTGTGTAAGTTGAAATTCTGTCCGTGTAACGCTACGCTATTATTAATCATTGTAAGTTATGTTCAACCTTTTTGAATTAATGTCTCGTAGCTAAGTTATTATTATGCTTATTTAAGCCGAAATAATCGTGATGTTTGGCTAAATATTAAAGACGGGGTAATTGGGGTTTGGACAAAAGAACGACACTTGTGGAAATTGGACTATGGGCTATTAATGGGCTTTATTTTAACTAAACGATACCTCGTTAATTTAATATAAAGATTACAATTTGACGTATCTATATATAACCACATACGCTTAATCGGGTACGGTGGGCGGGATATCTATAAATACGAATTATCGTTCATTTTACCGAACACGGGGATGGATTAATAGTTAATGGACTCATTAAAACAGGGGTGGATTACATTCAAGGGTAATTGGTGTAATTGTTAACAAAGTAGTAAAATCTTGGATTACACGTAGTCGATAACCTGGTGTATTCATTAAACAAAGTATTAAGACCTTGTTACAGTTTGAATCCCCAATTAGTTGGAATATTTGACTTCGGGTATAAGGATAATTTGACGAGGACACTCGCACTTTATATTTATGACTGATGGACTGTTATGGACAAAAACCAGATGGACATATCGAATAATCTAGGACAAAGGACAATTAACCCATGGTAATAAACTAAAATCAACACGTCAAACATCATGATTACGGAAGTTTAAATAAGCATAATTCCTTTATTTTATATCTTATCGCACTTTTTAATTATCGTACTTTTTAATTATCACAATTTTATTTATCGTCATTTTATTTATGTACTTTAAATTATCGCACTTTAATTATCGTTATTTACTTTACACTATAAATTAAGTTATATTTATTTTTAATATTTTACATTAGGTTTTAATTGTGACTTAAGTTTTAAAATCGACAAACCGGTCATTAAACGGTAAAAACCCCCCCTTTTATAATATATATATATATATATATATATATATATATATATATATATATATATATATATATATATATATATATATATTTATATATATATAGTTGTTTAAAAATATAGCGTTAAACTTGGCTAGTTCCCTGTGGATGAACCGGACTTACTAAAAACTACACTACTGTACGATTAGGTACACTGCCTATAGTGTTGTAGCAAGGTTTAGGTATATCCACTCTAATAATAAATAAATAACTTGTGTAAAATTGTATCGTATTTAACAGTATTTCGTAATAAAAATATAACTATTTCGTACACCTCTGCTTTAACATCACTAGCGCCTCATTAACAGTAAGATCAGTGGACCCAGTAGCCACAATGTCTCCAGTAGAGCCAGCAGTAGTAGAGGCAACAACACTAGAATCAGCACCACCAGTAGACAAATCAGTAGCACCAACACCAGTAGCAGAAACAGAGAGCTCATCAATAGAAACAATAACATCCTTTTCTTGCTCCCCCTCTACCTGTTCATCTACCCTGCTAAGAACTGAAACAAGAGAAAATTTTATGTTAACAACTGTAGAACCAAATAAATTTGACTCAACAATTGCATCTGCTGTTGGTCTCTGGGGACAGACTGGTGATTTAGTCCGCCCTTTGATTGAGACAGAGTAAGGTGTCTGTAAGTGCAGCTGTGACTCTGCTGACTCATTGGCAACAAATGTTGACCCAGATTGTGTAAGAGTTCTGGCTGATAATGATGTAGGAGTGTGACTCTTATCATGATCCAAGTAACATTTGGGCTATGCAGTAGCCTGAGCTAACTCAGCACGATGAGAAGCCAGCTCAAGTCTGTTTTGGGGGTCAGTTATGTTCTCTGCTGGTTGTACTGTCAGCAGAGGATATTTCTTGAAGGATAATTTTGAAAAATGTGGAAGTGCCTGGATAGAAGAGTATAGGATGCTACTCTTCTTAACACTAGTTTTAAAACCAGTCAGCTTGGGAGCCAAGGTTATGCCTTTAACTCCACTTTCATTTTTCAAGTCAGCAGTTAAAATATTTTTAATTAAGTTAGAGATTTCTGCTGTTTGGTCTAGAGACGCACCAGGTTCCATAGCAGTCTTCTTTTCAGAAGCAGCAGTTGAGACTGGGGCAATCTCCCCTATGGTTTGCTTGAAGCCAACTTTAGCTCATTTGGATTTGCCTGTTACCAAGAAATAGATAAGTAACGGATTCCAATACTAGAAGTGGGTAGTCAGTATATAAGACTGGGGTTGTTCTTTATTATCAGAGAGCACTAGATTCTAATACAACAACTGCTTTACCAGTATATGAGATGGTGGCTGTACTAGTTGAGGTAGCTGGCTTCTTCCTTTTAACAGCTGGCTTGCGCTGAGGCCCCTCCCCCTCAGCTGGTGCAACACTAGAGGCAGTCATTTGGGCAACTTCACCTTGAGCACCAAGATACTCAAGCATTACTGGCATCAAAGCAGCATATGGAGCAGTAGGTTTATCCTTTGGCATCCCCCCTTGCTTTAGAGGTAGGTCAAATGATTCATCAGCAATCTGCTGGTAAGCTTCACCCAACTCATTTTCAAAAACTAGGCTCAAGAATCTTGGAAAGGGGATTAAATGTGTTCATTTGGGTGCTAGCACCATGTCCCTTAACTTGAGGTAGATCTCAGCTGCGTACTCAATGTTCATGTTGAACAGCAAACTATGACCAATTTTGAGCTCAAAGTCTGAGCATTGATCGAAACTACCAGACTTTTGGCTGATACACTGGGTCAGCAGTCCTAAAAAGTAATACCACAGCGGTGGCATATTCTTCCTTAGCGGCGTATGAGCAATTGGACCAGCATATCCGATTGTCTCAAGCACTTCCCTCCTGAAATCATCGCTCGTCGGTGAATTAACAAATGGACCACCGCGTAATTAAAGGGCACGACGGATGGCATCAACAGTGATCGAGTAGTTTAGGGTTTCAGTCACCATGCCACGAATACATGGAGCATTCTGTTGAGTGGTGGCCATGGTGGCAGTATACCAGAATCTCACTAAACATGCTGGATAGAGATGAGAAGGAACTCTGGTGATGGATCTCGCCAAGGGGCATCGCCTGATGTAGTCGATCAAAGCCTCATAGCCAATGTTGGCTTTAGACTTGGGAATAGAGAGAGCGTGTGCTGCATTGCCTCTGGAAAGGCGAATCAGTGCAGGGTCTGGTGCATTAGCAGCCTTGACAAGGTTGGGGTGAAGATTGAACAGTGGACCTTGCACAATCTGTTCCTCTATGACTGGTGGAGGTTGCTGTTCTGGTTGTTGTTGCTGTTGTTGTTCCTCTGGTTGGTTCTCCATGGGTGGTGATTGTTCGTGTTGTTGTTCTTGGTCTGCCATTGATGATTTTGTTGAAGATGAATGTATGAATGATTTGAAGATTTGGGGATTTAGAGAGAAGAGTGTGTTTTAAAAAGTAAATTGAAGAGTTAATAATTGAATGTTATTATGAGAAATGGATTGTGTGATGACCCGGGAATTTTCGACCAAATTTAAACTTAATCTTTATATGAATTCGACACGATAAGCAAAGTCTGTAATGTGAAGTCCCAAAAACTTTGAACTGTGTTCATATATTCATTCAACCTTGACCAAGTTCCGACGATTCACGAACCATTATATTAAATAGATATGATTATATATGTGTATAGATATGTATATATTAACTGAAAACGTTGACAAAGTATTAAGATGTATAATCCTTTACATAAATGTATTTGTTTCAATATAAGTTATTATATTTATCGATGAGATTAAATGATAATACCAAATTATTGAATTATTAGATTCATTATGTTATGATTACGAGTCGCCTTATAAAACCGTAAACAAAATAAATATTTATAGTTATACTTATACCCGACAAATTTTAACAACAGAGCACGAAATATCAATTCGAAATTTCACGGAAACAATAAGTGACATAGTAAACGACGGCTTTACTATTTCTAATTCATATTACACGTTTTATTATAATTATTATTATATTTATTTATGTTATTACTTTATGATTGATAGAATGAATCCGTGATTTTGAAAAGTAAACTACACTGTTAATAATTGATGAAACTGATTGATTCATGTCATCCACGTTTTAATTATATGATATTAATTGTAGACATAAGGTATCCTATTATGAATCTAACACAATACCCACTATCTAAATTACTTATAAAATATGAGAGGAGTACACCCATTTTATTTCTCTGCATCCCTTCCTCTTCTTCATCTAGTTTCACTTGTAAACCGAGCAACACCATCGAATCATCACCAAAAACCCTTTCAATATTTTCAATCAAACCACACCAAACACCATGAATATCGCTGTTGCACATGCTTGTTAGATCATCATCACTAAACAACCATCACAGTTCAAATGATAGTTGATATTGCTACACTCTTTTCTTTCTTTCTGTGAAACAAAAGAGCTGAATAGCTCTTTTCTTTGAACAACTATCGACACCCAAAAACAACCTCACTCGGCTAACTTGTGCAGCCGAAACAACCATTATACAACCAAAATTCGATAACCCTTTAATGGCTATTGTTTGATCGTTGTTGCAATCAAAGAACCAACCCAAAAACCACCACTTTTCTTATTCCATTACCATCATAATCGATCACCTTCACCAACCTAAACCAAAACTCACATAAAATTTCTGTATCTGTTTTCTATTTTCTGTTCGAACTATCACCATCACCGTGAACTAAACCAAGCAACTCACCATGATCACCATAAACCGCCATCCTAAAATCCACCTTGTGTTTTCATTCTATTACTTGAAACTCAACCCAAAAACCTTCACAACTGCTACTGTTAGAGAAGACTACTACTGCTGTTTTTCCATCACCTCCGCCATTTACAGGTTCCGTTTTATTACTGCTATATACCTGCTTTCCGTTCAGTTTCTAAACCCCAAAAACCAAACCACAAATTTCAGTTGCTACGCCTACTGTTTTCTAATATTAATCAAACACCAAAACACTCTCAAACAGTCCACAAAACTTGCTATTTCCTCCTGTCACTATCAATCGATGTATGCAATTTCTGTTTTCCTGTTGCACGTGAATTAACCATCAAAAGAACCCAACAAAAACAAAACCTGCCACTTTGGATTTATTACCACTAAGTATATTCTTTTGTTTAATGGCCGACACATATGAAGTAGGTACATCCACCTCACTTAATAATTCCTTTTCAAAAGTATATAACAATTATTAATTGTTATTTCTGTTTCATACAACAAACCTAAAATGCATATGTAACGGGTTATGATATAATGGGCTACCCATTTAAGTTTTGTTATTGGACTCTAAGTGGGCCGTAAAAACCTTGGTTAACATGGGCTGCACTTCTATTTTCTTGTACGTATACGACGACAAGGATGATTAGGATTGTGGAAATATAATGGTGTTGTTACATGATGATGATCATGATTATGATATTGATGATAAAGATGTCGATGATATGATGATGATGATGGAAACGATCGTGAGATGCTCGATACTGATAAACATGATGATTATGATTTCATGTGATTTTATGTGATGATGTTGAAATGATGATGACGATTATGGTTTATGGATGATGAGACTACGGGAATGATGCTAAGACAAACGACGACATAATGGCGATTAATGGTGATGAAATTAAACGAAGCCGTAGATGAAGACTCCATAATTATTTATCTGTTTCCGGTTTAGATCGACACACAAAACAATAGTTGGGTTGATCAATTGGTTCTTGGGCTTATTAACTATATTGGACTCTATTATATATAAATAAATGAACTATTTATTTCATGGGTTCTTAATGGACTTCATTAGTTATAAGATTAGTTGAACGGCTTAAACTGTTTTGGGTAGCGAATTGAACCAGAAAGACAGACACAGATGGAGGGTTAAAGGTGTTTGTGAGGTAGCGGGAGGTCACGGGTTCGAGTCCCGTTCCGAGCATTTTTTTTAAGCTAGTTTCAAGGTAGTATTTCAATTATTATTATTATTATTATTATCATTATTGCTACTAGTAATTATTATATTTATTATATTATTACAAATATAAAAAAAACATAAATATTAGCATCATTATTATTATTAGTAAAATTATTATTTTTGTAGTATTATTATTAGTATTAATTATTATTAAAATTAACATTTTTATTAAAAAGTATTATTTTTATTAAAGTTATCATTTTATCACTTATGCTAAAAGTATCATTTTTAACTTTATTATCATTATTATTATTTTTATCATTACTAATATTATTTTAGTATTATTATACTTTTAACAAAACAAATGATATGTATATATATACAAAATATATATTTAATACATATAACATAACGGAACTTATATTTTTAATTATTTTAAATATATAAAATGAATATATGAAACCTATAGGTTATTAATATAAAAATGATATAAATAATAAGCTTATATATATTTATATACAAATTGTTCCATTACAACTATATGTGTTAATAAATATATACATGATATAGGTTCGTGAATTCGAGGCCAACCCTTCATTGTTCAATATCGTAATATGTATTTTTACTACAAAATACATTAGGTGAGTTTCCTTATTCCCTTTTTATATATATTTTTGGGACTGAGAATACATGTGCAACTTTTATAACTGTTTTACGAAATAGACACAAGTAATCGAAACTACATTCTATGGTTGAATTATTAAACCGAATATACCCCTTTTTAGTCTGGTAATCTAAGAATTAGGGAACAGACACCCTAATTGACGCGAACTCTAAAGATAGATCTATCGGGCCCAACAAGCCCCATCCAAAGTACCGGATGCTTTAGTACTTCGAAATTTATATCATGTCCGAAGGAGAATCCCGGAATGATGGGGATATTCTTATATGCATCTTGTTAATGTCGGTTACCAGGTGTTCAATCCATATGAATGATATTTTGTCTCTATGCATGGGACGTATGTTTATGAGAAATGGAAATATGAAATCTTGTGGTCTATTAAAATTATGAAATGATTATCTATGTTAAAGTAATGAACTCACCAACCTTTTGGTTGACACTTTAAAGCATGTTTATTCTCAGGTACGAAAGAAATCTTCCGCTGTGCATTTGCTCATTTTAAAGATATTACTTGGAGTCATTCATAACATATTTCAAAAGACGTTGCATTCGAGTAGTTGAGTTCATCAAGATTATTATTAAGTCAATAGTAGTTAGATATATTATGAAATGGTATGCATGCCATCAAATTTTGATGTAATGAAAGATTGTCTTTTCAAAAACGAATGTAATGTTTGTAAAATGTATCATATAGAGGTCAAGTACCTCGCGATGAAATCAACTGTTGTGAATCGTTTATAATCGATATGGACTTCGTCCGGATGGATTAGGACGGGTCCTTTCAGTTGGTATCAGAGCGGTGGTCATAGCGAACCAGGTCTTGCATTAGTATGTCTAACTAGGAGTTGTTAGGATGCATTAGTGAGTATGGACTTCGACTTAATAGTTGTTAGGTTACTTTAAGGAGTCTGGACTTGAACCTGGTCTGCATGTCAAAAGTTTTGCTTATCATTTCGTGTCGAAAATTACCTACTTATCATTCTTAGAGAATCACTTGCTTACCATTCTTAGTCTAGACACGTTCTACTGCATTGACTGCATGAATAGTGTATAGACAAAATTCATATCTTAGCGTGTCTGCTAATTCTTATCTTAGTGTATCTGTTATTGTTATCTTTGCCTTACAGCCTCCGTAGATTCCTCTGTAACTTATGAGATTTTAGTATTATATATGCATATGTAAATTATGTATTGCAGGATACTAATCTACATCCTATAATCTATTTCTTCTAGAAAATCCTTCATATGATCATACGAGATGAATCCTTCAACTAGTTCGAGTCCCTCAGATTCCGATAACTATTCCGATAGTTATTCCGACAGCTATTCCGACATAGATGTTCACCTAAACTCCGAAAACAGCATCATCGGCATGAATCAACCAATCAACCATTATCAATTCATCTGATGGGTTCGTAGTCGACTTAATTAATGGAAACGCGCAGAAGGCAATCCCTTCCACCAACCGAATTCACCTCTTAACAATGAACCTGAAGCGTTTACCTGCGAACCTATTCGAGACACCATTTTCAGTCTCATTTCCAGGGTAACTCGACAAGATCATATTCTATTCACAATTCTGAACCTTATTCATCCGCTCGTTCCGACCGACAATCATCCTGGAGTAATAAGTCAGCGAACTTCGCCCTCGAATAATCAATTCGGAGAATATGGTGCAAAATGTACCAGCTTCAGCAACATCACCGGCACCAACAGTACCATCAATAACAGCACCAGTACCATCAACAATCCATGCTTCAATATTATCATCTGTACTTTGAGTATGATCTTCGTTCTACGTATCGTTCTACCTCATTTATCTTCGTTCGACATGACGAATATGTAATCTCTAAAGTTTTAGAGATTATTTATTCTAGTTCCAACCGAAAAGCAAATGAGTTTAATATCATATTAACTCATTAAATCCATGATTACGTTGAAGAAAATATATATGTATATATATGTTTTCATAAAGATTGTAATTAAAAATCCTCTTGTACAAATTGTTAATGATGAAAATATTTTAACGGGTAGGTAATACCCGAGGGATATTTAAATTTCACATTAATAGGTTACATTGTACGTTCTTCGAATCTGTTTCAACAGTCATATACTATCCTACTTACATTCACCGATATACAAATCCGTTCACCGCAGAATAACCATTTTCATTCAATTTCATATTTGGATTTTGATCTATCAGAATCCAACAAGTGGCATAATGAAGAAATAATAGACACAATAAAAATTGATTAGAAACAGACTAATTAACAATATTAAATTTTATTAAGAAACCACGCTAACAAAATCCTAGCTAACTGTTCCTAGCTAACTGTTAATTCCGTATTACATTTTATTTATCGCAATTTAATTATCGCAATTTATTTTATCGCAATTTATATTCTCGCAATTTTATTTATTGTCATTTAATTTCTGTTATTTACTTTACGCACTTTATTTATCGTCATTTAATTTCTGTTATTTATTTTACGCACTTTAAATATCGGGATACGTATACAAAGTTTTGACATATCATATCGACACATCTATATATATTATTTGGAATCACCATAGACACTCTATATGCAGTAATGATCGAGTTCTCTATACAGGGTTGAGGTTGATTCTATAATAATATATATACTTTGAGTTGTGATCGAGTCTGAGACGTATACGGGTCACGACACGTATTAATTAATTCGAATATTATATATTAAACTATATATGAATTATTGGACTGTCAACTGTGGACTATCGACTGTGGACTAATAACATTGGACAATTAAAATGAATTAAAATATTAATTATAACATATGAAACTAAACAATTCTTCAAGTTGCCACTTGATTTCGTCTTAAACATCATTTGTATCTTCACGATTACATTCTGCGTTCAAACCTTACATGATTCTTGAAAACACCTCAATCGAGAGGATGAACCAACCGCACTTTATTTACGGGAGAAAAGATTGATGCATATAGTTATGCACCTAAAAATACTCGGAACCTGAATAAACATTTAACACGTAGTAGTGCTAATTCCGTTAGCGTTATTATTACCGAAAATAACTTTGCATCTGCTGTTCGAGATAGTCAGTTTTGTCACAGCTCCAGCAAGACAACTTCAACTTTTCGTACGAAACAACCTTATTATAACGTTGATATATACGCGTGCTCTTTTATTGTTACCAGGGAACCTTTCATATTCCACCATATTACCATCACCGTTTAATCACCTAAAAAAACACAATTTTTCCTGAAACCACCTCAAATTAATAACCTATGATTCAGATATCATAGCATTAAATGCAGAGGAAACAGAAAAATGGTAGAGGGTCTAAACGACCAAAAGTTTGATGATAAAGAAAGGAGTGTTAGGAACGCTCGATAGAAAATTGGGTATTAAAAAACAGATTGAGCCACCCATGAAGGAGACCAAGGACAAATACAAGGACCAAATCCTATATTCAAAGGATTCAGGTAATTCTGGACCCGTTGAAATCT
Source organism: Rutidosis leptorrhynchoides (assembly GCF_046630445.1). Taxonomy (NCBI): domain Eukaryota; kingdom Viridiplantae; phylum Streptophyta; class Magnoliopsida; order Asterales; family Asteraceae; genus Rutidosis; species Rutidosis leptorrhynchoides. The sequence goes on from NC_092336.1 coordinate 509,196,242, forward strand.
TTAGAGAATATTTTGCTCTGAAGTCATGACAAAATCTTACGGAAAATCTTTCTCCATCAACCATCGAACTTAGAAATTCCAAAATATCATCATCAATATCTTCGATAATTCTGAGGATATTTTCATAAATATTCTCGTCCGAGATTATATACCTCTTCGTGCTTCCTGTGTATCATTATATTGGAAACAATCAATAGAAAATTTAGTACCGAAAAGTAGATTATGCGAAACTATGAAGAAAGTCGTGGACAAATCACAAAGAATAAGTTTGACTTCAAAGAATCCAAATGATTCAATGTCTGCTAAGGTATTTAGTGAATATCTTGCTCCTTACTCTAAACCCTTGCAGACAATAGTTTCTTTCATCCTCTGATCTTAGATATTCCGAGATATTATCGTATCTTTCATTATAAATATCCTCCATATTTCTGGAGATATTTTATAACTATTCTTATCTGAAATCATTAATCTCTTCGTACTATCAGTGTTACATCATATAGAAACTGTTAGTTTCTATATTCTGTAAACTTTCGAGCTTAAAATATGAATGTTATTGAAGTAATGTTGAGAACTGATGCATGAGTTAGTATAATATAATGACACTTGATCAACGTGATTATATTACAGTAAGTCATGCTGAGTTTCTAAATGGGACATGATGATTCACAGATTATAATGTCATCATGTGCCATGTTACACGACTCTTACATTTTATCTGATATGAAAACATATCAAGAACATATTTTCTTGATAGTTCTATCTTTCTCGAATATTCTGGTAATTTGACGAATCAAGATCGTGCTATTACCATTTCTTTCTTAGAACACTAACTATGTTCATTTCGAAATTCATATCTATGAATTCTGGACCGTTGCTCGCTTTACTAGGAGTCGAGAGGAGAATAAAAAGGTAAAGAGCTCCAAAATATAAGAGAAAATATAAAGCCCAATAACAACACGGAGGTTACAAACCGCGAATATTAATACGAATAGCAATATAAAGACACGGTATAATTACGAATAGTATCATCCCAAGGTAATAGTAGAAGTAAATAGATTTTTCTGGTGGAAGATTGAAAAGAAGGATGACAGAAAGGATAATTAGGAAAATATTAAGGATTAGAACTGGACTAAGTATTTTCACAATCTTTTGGATGTATGAACTAAGAAAGAAAGTATAGGAATGGTGAGAATAATGGAACGGATGAGTTTAATTTATAATGGAAATATCAGACATAGTAATCGAGGCAGATCATTGTACTTAATTATAGAGATCTTAATTTCCTTACTCGCCGAAGAATCAAATCTTTTAAATTTCGAAGATTTTCTTTAAATCCCTTAAATTCCGGAATTTAACCAATACAACGTCAAAAGTTAAGACGCACCTTAATTTCTAAATTCAACCCTGACTATGTCAAAAGCTATGACGAATCTTTACTTCTTTATTTCGCTATTTTGTGATAACTTCACTCGTACTCTTCGAGTAATTGAATTATCTTATCCATATTACTCAACAGTAATAAACTCTATTTATCAACTCATATTCGTCATGAAAATATTTTTATTGTTAGCCATGACCACCTCACTCAAATTTCGGGACGAAATTTCTTTAACGGGTAGGTACTGTGATGACCCGGGAATTTTTTACCAAATTTAAACTTAATCTTTATATGAATTCGACACGATAAGCAAAGTCTGTAATGTGAAGTCCCAAAAACTTTAAACTGTGTTCATATATTCATTCAACCTTGACCAAGTTCCGACGATTCACGAACCATTATATTAAATAGATATGATTATATATGTGTATAGATATGTATATATTAACTGAAAACGTTGACAAAGTATTAAGATGTATAATCCTTTACATAAATGTATTTGTTTCAATATAAGTTATTATATTTATCGATGAGATTAAATGATAATACCAAATGATTGAATTATTAGATTCATTATGTTATGATTACGAGTCGCCTTATAAAACCGTAAACAAAATAAATATTTATAGTTATACTTATACCCGACAAATTTTAACAACAGAACACGAAATATCAATTCGAAATTTCACGGAAACAATAAGTGACATAGTAAACGACAGCTTTACTATTTCTAATTCATATTACACGTTTTATTATAATTATTATTATATTTATTTATGTTATTACTTTATGATTGATAGAATGAATCCGTGATTTTGAAAAGTAAACTACACTGTTAATAATTGATGAAACTGATTGATTCATGTCATCCACGTTTTAATTATATGATATTAATTGTAGACATAAGGTATCCTATTATGAATCTAACACAATACCCACTATCTAAATTACTTATAAAATATGAGAGGAGTACACCCATTTTATTTCTCTGCATCCCTTCCTCTTCTTTATCTAGTTTCACTTGTAAACCGAGCAACACCATCGAATCATCACCAAAAACCCTTTCAATATTTGCAATCAAACCACACCAAACACCATGAATATCGCTGTTGCACATGCTTGTTAGATCATCATCACTAAACAACCATCACAGTTCAAATGATAGTTGATATTGCTACACTCTTTTCTTTCTTTCTGTGAAACAAAAGAGCTGAATAGCTCTTTTCTTTGAACAACTATCGACACCCAAAAACAACCTCACTCGGCTCACTTGTGTAGCCGAAACAACCATTATACAACCAAAATTCGATAACCCTTTAATGGCTATTGTTTGATCGTTGTTGCAATCAAAGAACCAACCCAAAAACCACCACTTTTCTTATTCCATTACCATCATAATCGATCACCTTCACCAACCTAAACTAAAACTCACATAAAATTTCTGTATCTGTTTTCTATTTTCTGTTCGAACTATCACCATCACCGTGAACTAAACCAAGCAACTCACCATGATCACCATAAACCGCCATCCTAAAATCCACCTTGTGTTTTCATTCTATTACTTGAAACTCAACCCAAAAACCTTCACAACTGCTACTGTTAGAGACGTCTACTACTGCTGTTTTTCCATCACCTCCGCCATTTATAGGTTCCGTTTTATTACTGCTATATACCTTCTTTCCGTTCAGTTTCTAAACCCCAAAAACCAAACCACAAATTTCAGTTGCTACGCCTAGTGTTTTCTAATATTAATCAAACACCAAAACACTCTCAAACAGTCCACAAAACTTGCTATTTCCTCCTGTCACTATCAATCGATGTATGCAATTTCTGTTTTCCTGTTGCACGTGAATTAACCATCAAAAGAACCCAACAAAAACAAAACCTGCCACTTTGGATTTATTACCACTAAGTATATTCTTTTGTTTAATGGCCGACACATATGAAGTAGGTACATCCACCTCACTTAATAATTCCTTTTCAAAAGTATATAACAATTATTAATTGTTATTTCTGTTTCATACAACAAACCTAAAATGCATATGTAACGGGTTATGATATAATGGGCTACCCATTTAAGTTTTGTTATTGGACTCTAAGTGGGCCGTAAAAACCTTGGTTAACATGGGCTGCACTTCTATTTTCTTGTACGTATACGACGAAAAGGATGATTAGGATTGTGGAAATATAATGGTGTTGTTACATGATGATGATCATGATTATGATATTGATGATAAAGATGTCGATGATATGATGATGATGGAAACGATCGTGAGATGCTCGATACTGATAAACATGATGATTATGATTTCATGTGATTTTATGTGATGATGTTGCAATGATGATGACGATTATGGTTTATGGATGATGAGACTACGAGAATGATGCTAAGACAAACGACGACATAATGGCGATTAATGGTGATGAAATCAAACGAAGCCGTAGATGAAGACTCCATAATTATTTATCTATTTCCGGTTTAGATCGACACACAAAACAATAGTTGGGTTGATCAATTGGTTCTTGGGCTTATTAACTATATTGGACTCTATTATATATAAATAAATGAACTATTTATTTCATGGGTTCTTAATGGACTTCTTTAGTTATAAGATTAGTTGAACGGCTTAAACTGTTTTGGGTAGCGAATTGAACCAGAAAGACAGACACAGATGGAGGGTTAAGGGTGTTTGTGAGGTAGCGGGAGGTCACGGGTTCGAGTCCCGTTCCGAGCATTTTTTTTAAGCTAGTTTCAAGGTAGTATTTCAATTATTATTATTATTATTATTATTATTATCATTATTGCTACTAGTAATTATTATATTTATTATATTATTACAAATATAAAAAAAAACATAAATATTAGCATCATTATTATTATTAGTAAAATTATTATTTTTGTAGTATTATTATTAGTATTAATTATTATTAAAATTAACATTTTTATTAAAAAGTATTATTTTTATTAAAGTTATCATTTTATCACTTATGCTAAAAGTATCATTTTTAACTTTATTATCATTATTATTATTTTTATCATTACTAATATTATTTTAGTATTATTATACTTTTAACAAAACAAATGATATGTATATATATACAAAATATATATTTAATACATATAACATAACGGAACTTTTATTTTTAATTATTTTAAATATATAAAATGAATATATGAAACCTATAGGTTATTAATATAAAAATGATATAAATAATAAGCTTATATATATTTATATACAAATTGTTCGATTACAACTATATGTGTTAATAAATATATACATGATATAGGTTCGTGAATCCGAGGCCAACCCTGCATTGTTCAATATCGTAATATGTATTTTTACTACAAAATATTAGGTGAGTTTCATTATTCCCTTTTTATATATATTTTTGGGACTGAGAATACATGCGCAACTTTTATAACTGTTTTACGAAATAGACACAAGTAATCGAAACTACATTCTATGGTTGAATTATTAAACCGAATATACCCCTTTTTAGTCTGGTAATCTAAGAATTAGGGAACAGACACCTTAATTGACGCGAACTCTAAAGATAGATCTATCGGGCCCAACAAGCCCCATCCAAAGTACCGGATGCTTTAGTACTTCGAAATTTATATCATGTCCGAAGGAGGATCCCGGAATGATGGGGATATTCTTATATGCATCTTGTTAATGTCGGTTACCAGGTGTTCAATCCATATGAATGATATTTTGTCTCTATGCATGGGACGTATGTTTATGAGAAATGGAAATATGAAATCTTGTGGTCTATTAAAATTATGAAATGATTATCTATGTTAAAGTAATGAACTCACCAACCTTTTGGTTGACACTTTAAAGCATGTTTATTCTCAGGTACGAAAGAAATCTTCCGCTGTGCATTTGCTCATTTTAAAGATATTACTTGGAGTCATTCATAACATATTTCAAAAGACGTTGCATTCGAGTAGTTGAGTTCATCAAGATTATTATTAAGTCAATTATAGTTAGATATATTATGAAATGGTATGCATGCCATCAATTTTTGATGTAATGAAAGATTGTCTTTTCAAAAACGAATGCAATGTTTGTAAAATGTATCATATAGAGGTCAAGTACCTCGCGATGAAATCAACTGTTGTGAATCGTTTATAATTGATATGGACTTCGTCCGGATGGATTAGGACGGGCCCTTTCAGATTGCCTTATTTAACCATTTAGATTGGTGGAAAAAGTGCAGGAGAGAGAAAATGACATCTGTCATCTACAGGCGCGTGGGCAGATGTGACAGACTGGCACGATTTCGAGGGGACACAGACTGTTGACATGATGTTTAATCAGCTTGAACACTCATACCTCACATTAAGCATTAAATGCAGCAGTTTTCAATTCAAAAGGAAGTTAGAAACCATAAGATAAATTTTGTATTTAATACAAAAATTCTTTGTTACATTTAATATGTCATGAATTTAATTCTTAAATCATTGGGAGTAAATGAGTTTAAGTTTTAAGGTATCATTTAAGTGTTATGAGCTGTTTATTATTTCATTTTAAACATTTTAATAACCATGACATAAAAGACCATGTTGTGCTGATTGTTTGACATGTAGGCAGTAAGGAAAGAATTTGAGACTTACTGGTTTGCCCTACATGTTGTAGAACCAGCACAGCAATAAAGTTGTCTTTTATTTTAGAGTTCAAGCATACCCAGCTCAGAGATGAGATAGTTAAAACGTTTCTCATCTAAGGGCTTTGTGAAAAGATCCGCTAACTGCTGGTCTGTTGAAATAAAGTGAAGCTCCACATCTCCTTTTTGAACATGATCCCTTATGAAGTGATATCGAACGTCAATGTGCTTCGTTCTAGAATGCATTACAGGATTGTTGGTGATAGCAATTGTACTTGTATTGTCACAGTAGATTGAAGTTTTTGTAACATGAACACCATAGTCCTTCAGCTGGCTTTGCATCCACAGTACTTGAGCAGTACAACTACCAGCAGAAACATATTCTACCTCAGCAGTAGATGTGGACACAGTATTTTGCTTTTTGCTCGTTCAGCTGACTAGCCTACCACCCAGTAACTGGCAACCACCAGTACTTTTCATGTCTATCTTACACCCCAGAAAGTCAGCATCTGAATACCCAGTTAGCTCAAAATCCTGGTCATTAGAATATCAAAGACCGCGTTTAGCTGTACCTTTCAGATATCTAAATATCCTCTTTACTGCTAACAAGTGTGACTGTCACGACCCGGAAAATTTTGACTAATTTTGAACCAAACTCTCGATACGATTTAATATTTTTGACAAGATAAGCAAAGTCTGTTAGGTTGAGTCTCAAAAATTTTGAACTGTTTTCATATATACATTTGATCTTTGATTATTCTCGACGATTCACGAACCATTAATTGAAAATAGATACATATATATTTTAAAAATATAAATACATATAATAATTCGAAATATAATTTGAAATATTATATTATTTAGTTATTATGAAAGATAACTAAAACTTGTTGTGTAATTATATATATGAACATTGTAATACAAGTAATTTATAAAGATATTATATATAGAATGTGTAATTTTTCATTTCTTTTGTATTAATATTAATTTGTTATATTAATATTATTATTAGTACTAATAACATTATTATTGATAATCATTATTATTAATACCAATGTTCTTATTATTATTATTTATTAATAATAAATATAATAAAATAAGAATAATCTGTTAACTATCAACTTTAACTATTATTTATATGGTATGAGATTCCATGTCAAAATAATAGAAGTTAAATGGAAAAAGGAAATGTCGGTACAATCAAACAATATATAGACTTCTTTAATTTCAATCATTCTTGAATTTATCAAAAGGGTACTATTGAAACACTATACTTAATTGAACGTAATTGATATTTGGTTGGTGATTAGTATCTATCTATCCTAATATGTATCTACCCCTATTATTTATATATATCTATATATGAGAACACCCATTTCATAAAGATAAACCAAACATCCTCGTTCCCCTTCTTTCTACAACCACTATCACTTGCATATATGTTTCTACTGCTTCCCGAGAACATCACACTTATGTTTGATAAAAACCACCAAGATAATCACCACTTTGATCACTGTTTCTTCAACCATCTACACCTTCACACCACTTTTCAGATGGTCACCTCCTATTACCGTTCCTTGTTTGATACTTTGTTTTCGGTTTATAATAGTGTATCGGCAAGCATCAATCACCACCACTTTGAACCACAAACAACCACCATCATCGTGACACTCTCAAACCACCACCTTCTTTCTTGGTTTTCTCCTTCGTGAAACCCACTTCACCACCTCACCTTCATAATCACAAAACCACCTTTGGTTTTCTGCTTTTTCCTGTTTCCTAGTCGTAAACACCCATAACCTTCACCCAAAACCACCACCCAAATCATCACTAAACCCATTGAACCACCAAAATCGAATAAATATTGCTGCTGTATCTGCTACTGTTTCCTGTTTTCATACGATTAAACCACCTGCTACAACAATTCGATTGGACTTGTTCACTTTCGGTCGAAGCTCCACAAACCACCATCTCAATCTTTCTCTCTCATCCTCCCTCCCCTCTTCTTCGTAAATCACCACCTTCAACCTCCTTCTATTTATTTTATTTTTCTTTTCTTTTAGTCTACACCCAACGAAAACATGAAACTGCTTCTGTTCGCCACCTATTAAGTCACTCCAACCGCCACCATGATTAAACCACTGCTACAGCTCGCCTGTTACTGTTTCTGTTATGGTTTGAAGAACCCAGCAGATTAATGAAGATGACGCGATGCTAAGATGAAGAGATCACGAAAGAATGATAAAGATACCGCTACTTCGTTATCTCTTTTTCCTATTCTATTTCTGATACTATTATAACGATGAAGAATGATGGTGTGTGTCGGTTACATAAGTGGTAGGGTTGCTTATCATCGAATTATACAGGTGGGGTACCCAAATACACCCGTGATTCTCCAGCTCACCCTAATTTTCTTTGAACCGCTCATTCAATAACATAAAATATGGATCCTTTTATTATTTTGCAACTTGGACTATCATGTTTTCTAATTGGGCCGAGGATATAACGTTGGGCTGAGAGTTAGAAAGTTGGGCCGAGAACCTTTTAAGGTTTTTGTCTGGGCTAATATTAAGGTGGCGGCCCAATGAGGTTTGATTAAGGACAATCGTAATGCTGATGAAGTAAAAAAAAAAATATGAGTTATATACCTTAGAATATAAGGTTAATCAGAATAGTCATAGCAGAGGAATGGTTAAGAGTATGACTTGTTAAGTGGGAGGTCACGGGTTCGAGCCCAGGCAACGACAGTTTATTTTAAAAGCCTTCCCATTTGAGGTAGTCATTCTTATTTATTTCATTATTATTATTATTATTATTACTACAAATAAATGACTAGTATAATTGTCAAAATTAATATTAACATTATTAAATCTAAGTATTATTATTATTATTATTATTATCATTATTATTATTATTATTATTATTATTATTATTATTATTATTATTATTATTATTATTACTATTATTATTTTATTCTTATTATTATTATGTCATTACAAATATTAAAAATATAAATATTAATATCATTATTAATACTAGTAAAATCATTATTTTGTAGTTATTATTATTAGTATTCATTATTATTAAAATTAACATTTTTATTAAAAGTACCATTTTTTATTTAAGTTATCATTTTTATCATTTATATTACAAATATCATTTTTAACTCTATTATCATTAAGATTATATTTTTATCATTACTAATATTATTTTAATATTATTGTAATTTTAACAAACAAACGATATAAATATATATATATATATATATATATATATATATATATATATATATATATATATATATATATATATATATATATATATATATATATATATATAATACACCTAACATAACAAAAGTAATATTTTTATTTATTTTAAATATATAAAAAGAATATATGAAACATATAGGTTATCAATATAAGAATAGTGTAACTAACATATATACAAATTTGTATGATTACCATTACATGTGTTAATATACATAATTGAATATAGGTTCGTGAATCCGAGGCCAACCCTATATTTGTTCAATACCGTCATATGTATTTTTACTACAAAATACATTAGGTGAGTTTCATTTGCTCCCTTTTTAATTGCTTTTGCAATATATATTTTTGGGCTGAGAATACATGCGCTGCTTTTATAAATGTTTCCGAAATAGACACAAGTACTTAAAAATATATTCTACGTTGAGTTATACCACTGGCATACTTCCCTGTAGCTTGGTAACTACTATTTACATGGGTATTGTAAACGCGAATCTTGTTGATAGATATATCGGGCCTGACAACCCCAACCGGACTGGATGACCAGTATTCAACAGTTGCACAGTACTTCGTTTGGTTACTACACTTGGTACAGTGTAGGAAGATTTCATAATAAAGGGAATATGCGACGTTGATTAAATGTTAAGTATGGTTACCAAGTGCTCAACCACTTAGAATGATTTACATACACTTGCGAGTATATTATGTTTATGATTATGAAATCTTGTAGTCTATTAATATATTAAAATGATTGTTATAATAAACCTATGAACTCACCAACCTTTTGGTTAACACTTTTAAGCATGTTTATTCTCAGGTACGAATTAAGTCTTCCGCTGTGCATTTGCTTATTTTAAGGACATTACTTGGAGTCGATCATCGCAATGGGACCAAATGTTGATGACTTTGTCCAGGAGGATAAGGACGGGTCCTCACAGGTGGTATCAGAGCGGTGGTCTTAGCGGACCAGGTCTTGCATTAATGTGTCTAACTGATAGTCGTTTAGATGCATTAGTGGATCTAGACTTCGACCGTGTCTGCATGTCAAAATTTTTGCTTATCATTTTTGTCAAAAATCATCTGCTTATCATCTTTAAGAAATTACCTGCTCATTATTCTTAGTCTAGACACATCTTACTGCATTGACTGCATGATTAGTGTATAGACAAAACTCATATCTTAGCGTATCTGCTAAATCATATCATAGTGTATCTATTACGATAGGCTTTGCCTGATATCTTCCGTAAATTTCTCCGTAACTTAGGGAAATCTGGTACTATATATATCTATGCATATGATGCATTGAGAATACCATCCAACTATCAATTGCTGTCACTAAACTCTTCATACCAAAAATCTTTTCTGAGATCGCGTAAGATGGCCTCTACGAATCGACCAAGTTCCTCTGACTCCGAAGACAGCGTGACAGGAGCACACCAACCAATCAACTACCGTGATTACTGGAGAAAATGGGGGTGGGTTCGCGACATACTCACCCTATGGAGAAGGGAAGAAGGTACTCCATATCATGAACCGAATCTACCACCTAACCTTGGAGTACTTGACCCGCTAACCGGCGAACCCGTTCGCAACACCGTTTATACCCTTTTTGTAAGAATTTTTCATCTTGAGACTACCATTAACAGAATTAGAGAAGATATCTGACCTTTACCTCACACTGATAACCAACCAGGGTTAGTAGAAGAAGTTAGAGAACTCTGAGCTCGAGTATTAACTTTAGAGAGCATGGTACACAATTTGCAAGCACCAGCAGTATCACCAACACCAGTAACATCACCAGCTTCAGCACCAACGGTACCAGTACCACCAATAACCCAAGTTTCAACAATCCATGCCTCACCATCTCATTCTGTACCTCGAGTATAATCATCGTTCTACGAATCATTCTACATCAATTACCTTCGTTCGACATGACGATTATGTAATCTTTAATGTTTTAGAGATTATATATTCTCGTTCTAACGGTAAATTAAATGAGATTAATATCATATCAACTCATTAAATCTATATTACATCTGAAGAAAATATATATGTAAGTATATTTTCATAAAGATTGTAATTAAAAATTCTTTCGTACAAACTGTTAATGGTGAAAATATTTTAACGGGTAGGTAATACCCGAGAAATATTTAGATTTTACATTAATAAGTTACACTTTACACTCTTCAGTTCTGATTCAGCAGTCATTAACAATACTGCTCAAGTCCGCACATATACGTATCCGTTTACCAAAGAACAACTATTTTCATTCAAATTCAATTTCATATTTAGATTTTTACCTATCAGAATCCAACAAGTGGCATAATGAAGAAAACATCGGACAAAATAAAATTTGTTAGAAACAAACGAATTAACTAATTGAAATATTGTTAAGAATCCACGCTAACTGTTCCTAGCTAACTGTTCCTAGCTAACTGGTTACATTTTATTTATCGCAATTTAATTATCGCAATTTACGTTCTCGCAATTTACATTCTCGCAATTTACATTCTCGTAATTTTATTTATCGTCATTTAATTTCTGTTATTTACTTTTACGCACTTTAAATAACGGGACACGTATACAAGGTTTCGACATATCATATTGACCCATCTATATATATATATATATATATATATATATATATATATATATATATATATATATATATATATATATATATATATATATATATATATATATATATATATCTTCGTTAGCTATACAGGGTTGAGGTTGATTCCAAAATATATATATATATAGTTTGATTTGTGATCAATACTGACACCAGTACACGGGTCACGATACGTATTAATTAATTCGAATATTATATATTAAACCATATATGAATCATTGGACTATTGGACTATTGGACTGTTGGACTACTAACTTTGAACAATTAAAATGAATTAAAAATATTGATTATAACATATGAAACTAAACAATTCTTCAAGTTTGCCACTTGATTTCATCTTAAACCTCATTTGAATCTTGACGATTCCAATCTGTAGTTCAAATCTTTCATGATTCTTGAAAATACCTCGATCGAGAGGATGAACCAGCCGCACTTCATCTACAGAAGAAAAGATTGATGCATATAGTTATGCACCTGAAAAACTCTCTGAAACTGAGTAATCGTTTAACACGTAGCGGTGCTAATTCCTTTAGCGTTATTATTACCCAAAATAACTTTACAATCCCTTTTCAAGGTAGCTAATTTTGTCACAGCTCCAGTAAGTCAACTTCGACTTTTCGTTCGAATCAACCTTATTATATCTTTTGAAATGTCCCGTTCATATTGATTATAAACGTTCCATATTAATTGATTTCGTTGCGAGGTTTTGACCTCTATATGAGACGTTTTTCAAAGACTGCATTCATTTTTAAAACAACCATAACCTTTATTTTATCAATAAAGGTTTTAAAAACATTACGTAGATTATCAAATAATGATAATCTAAAATATACTGTTTACACACGACCATTACATAATGGTTTACAACAGAAATATATTACATCGACATATGTTTCTTGAATGCAGTTTTTACACAATATCATATGCAACAGCGGAAGCTCTTAGTATTCACCTGAGAATAAACATGCTTTAAACGTCAACAAAAATGTTGGTGAGTTATAGGTTTAACCTATATATATCAAATCGTAACAATAGACCACAAGATTTCATATTTCAATATACATCCCATACATAGAGATAAAAATCATTCATATGGTGAACACCTGGTAACCGACATTAACAAGATGCATATATAAGAATATCCCCATCATTCCGGGACACCCTTCGGATATGATATAAATTTCGAAGTACTAAAGCATCCGGTACTTTGGATGGGGTTTGTTAGGCCCAATAGATCTATCTTTAGGATTCGCTTCAATTAGGGTGTCTGTTCCCTAATTCTTAGATTACCAGACTTAATAAAAAGGGGCATATTCGATTTCGATAATTCAACCATAGAATGTAGTTTCACGTACTTGTGTCTATTTTGTAAATCATTTATAAAACCTGCATGTATTCTCATCCCAAAAATATTAGATTTTAAAAGTGGGACTATAACTCACTTTCACAGATTTTTACTTCGTCGAGAAGTAAGACTTGGCCACTGGTTGATTCACAAACCTATAACAATATATACATATATATATCAAAGTATGTTCAAAATATATTTACAAAACTTTTAATACATTTTGATGTTTTAAGTTTATTAAGTCAGCTGTCCTCGTTAGTAACCTACAACTAGTTGTCCACAGTTAGATGTACAGAAATAAATTGATAAATATTATCTTGAATCAATCCACGACCCAGTGTATACGTATCTCAGTATTGATCACAACTCAAACTATATATATATTTTGGAATCAACCTCAACCCTGTATAGCTAACTCCAACATTCACATATAGAGTGTCTATGGTTGTTCCGCAATATATATATATATATATGGGTCAACATGATAGGTCGAAACATTGTATACGTGTCTATGGTATCTCAAGATTACATAATATACAATATAAGTTGATTAGGTTATGGTTGGAATAGATTTATTACTAACTTTCACGTAGGTAAAATGAGTAGTTTTTATCAATCTTGTTTTACTCGCCATTTCTTCGTTTCTAATCCGTTTTGAGTGATTCCAGTGGCCACGGTTTTGTATTGAACTTAACTTTATGAATCTAAACAGAAAAATTATAAGTTTATAGTCGGAAATACAAGTTATAAGTCATTTTTGAAAGAGGTAGTCATTTCCGTCGAAAGAACGACATCTTGATGACCATTTTGAAAACATTACTTTCACTTTGAGTTTAACCATGATTTTTGGATATAGTTTCATGTTCATAAGAAAAATCATTTTTCCAGAAATATAGCTTTTAAATCAAAGTTCTTCTTAGCTTTTAATTATCCCAACCAAAACAGCCCCCGGTTTTACTACGACGGCGTATATCCAGTTTTATGGTGTTTATCGTGTTTCCGGGTTTTAAATTATTAAGTTAGAATATCATATAGATATAGAACATGTGTTTAGTTGATTTTAAAAGTATAGTTAGAAGTATTAACTTTATTTGCGAACAAGTTTAGAATGAACTAAACTATGTTCTAGTGATTACAAGTTTATAACGTTGAATAAGACAGCTTTTTATGTATGAATCGAATGATATTATGAACATCATTACTACCTCAAGTTCCTTGGATAAACCTACTGGAAATGAGAAAAATGGATCTAGCTTCAAAGGATCCTTGGATGGCTTGAAAGTTCTTGAAGCAGAATCATGACACGAAAACAATTTCAAGTAAGATTTTCACTCGAAATAAGATTGTTATAGTTATAGAAATTGAATTAAAGTTTTAATATGATTATTACCTTGTATTAGAAAGATAACCTACTGTAAGTAATAAAGGTTTCTTGATCTTGGATGATTACTTGGAATGGATTTAGAAAACTTGGAAGTAAACTTGCAATCTTGGAAGTATTCTTGATTTTATGAAACTAGAACTTTTGGAATTTATGAAGAACACTTAGAACTTGAAGATAGAACTTAAGAGAGATCAATTAGATGAAGAAAATTGAAGAATGAAAGTGTTTTTAGGTGTTTTTGGTCGTTGGTGTATGGATTAGATATAAAGGATATGTAATTTTGTTTTCATGTAAATAAGTCATGAATGATTACTCATATTTTTGTAATTTTATGAGATATTTCATGCTAGTTGCCAAATGATGGTTCCCACATGTGTTAGGTGACTCACATGGGCTACTAAGATCTGATTATTGGAGTGTATATACCAATAGTACATACATCTAAAAGCTGTGTATTGTACGAGTACAAATACGGGTGCATACGAGTAGAATTGTTGATGAAGCTGAATGAGGATGTAATTGTAAGCATTTTTGTTAAGTAGAAGTATTTTGATAAGTGTCTTGAAGTCTTTCAAAAGTGTATGAATACATATTAAAATACTACATGTATATACATTTTAACTGAGTCGTTAAGTCATCGTTAATCGTTACATGTAAGTGTTGTTTTGAAACCTTTAGGTTAACGATCTTGTTAAGTGTTGTTAACCCAATGTTTATAATATCAAATGAGATTTTAAATTATTATATTATCATGATATTATGATGTATGAATATTTCTTAATATGATATATATACATTAAATGTCGTTACAACGATAATCGTTACATATATGTCTCGTTTCAAAATCATTAAGTTAGTAGTCTTGTTTTTACATATGTAGTTCATTGTTAATATACTTAATGATATATTTACTTATAATAATATCATGTTAACTATATATATATATCCATATATATGTCATCATATAGTTTTTACAAGTTTTAACGTTCGTGAATCACCGGTCAACTAGGGTGGTCAATTGTCTATATGAAACCTATTTCAATTAATCAAGTCTTAACAAGTTTGATTGCTTAACATGTTGGAAACATTTAATCATGTAAATATCAATCTCAATTAATATATATAAACATGGAAAAGTTCGGGTCACTACAGTACCTACCCGTTAAATAAATTTCGTCCCGAAATTTTAAGCTGTTGAAGGTGTTGACGAATCTTCTGGAAATAGATGCGGGTATTTCTTCTTCATCTGATCTTCATGCTCCCAGGTGAACTCAGGTCCTCTACGAGCATTCCATCGAACCTTAACAATTTGTATCTTGTTTTGCTTAAGTCTTTTAACCTCACGATCCATTATTTCGACGGGTTCTTCGATGAATTGAAGTTTTTTGTTGATTTGGATTTCATCTAACGGAATAGTGAGACCTTCTTTAGCAAAACATTTCTTCAAATTCGAGACGTGGAAAGTGTTATGTACAGCCGCGAGTTGTTGAGGTAACTCAAGTCGGTAAGCTACTGGTCCGACACGATCAATAATCTTGAATGGTCCAATATACCTTGGATTTAATTTCCCTCGTTTACCAAATCGAACAACGCCTTTCCAAGGTGCAACTTTAAGCATGACCATCTCTCAAATTTCAAATTCTATATCTTTTCTTTTAATGTCAGCGTAGCTCTTTTGTCGACTTTGGGCAGTTTTCAACCGTTGTTGAATTTGGATGATCTTCTCGGTAGTTTCTTGTATAATCTCCGGACCCGTAATCTGTCTATCCCCCACTTCACTCCAACAAATCGGAGACCTGCACTTTCTACCATAAAGTGCTTCAAACGGCGCCATCTCAATGCTTGAATGGTAGCTGTTGTTGTAGGAAAATTCTGCTAACGGTAGATGTCGATCCCAACTGTTTCCGAAATCAATAACACATGCTCGTAGCATGTCTTCAAGCGTTTGTATCGTCCTTTCGCTCTGCCCATCAGTTTGTGGATGATAGGCAGTACTCATGTCTAGACGAGTTCCTAATGCTTGCTGTAATGTCTGCCAGAATCTTGAAATAAATCTGCCATCCCTATCAGAGATAATAGAGATTGGTATTCCATGTCTGGAGACGACTTCCTTCAAATACAGTCGTGCTAACTTCTCCATCTTGTCATCTTCTCTTATTG
The DNA here is from genome assembly GCF_046630445.1 of Rutidosis leptorrhynchoides. Lineage (NCBI taxonomy): Eukaryota > Viridiplantae > Streptophyta > Magnoliopsida > Asterales > Asteraceae > Rutidosis > Rutidosis leptorrhynchoides. The sequence goes on from NC_092336.1 coordinate 509,213,027, forward strand.
GCAGGAAGTGTGCTGATTTGGTGAGACGATCAACTATTACCCAAATAGTATCAAAACCACTTGCAGTCCTTGGCAATTTAGTGATGAAATCCATGGTAATGTTTTCCCATTTCCATTCCGGGATTTCGGGTTGTTGAAGTAGACCTGATGGTTTCTGATGCTCAGCTTTGACCTTAGAACACGTCAAACATTCTCCTACGTATTTAGCAACATCATCTTTCATACCCGGCCACCAAAAATGTTTCTTGAGATCCTTGTACATCTTCCCCGTTCCAGGATGTATTGAGTATCTGGTTTTATGAGCTTCTCTAAGTACCATTTCTCTCATATCTCCAAATTTTGGTACCCAAATCCTTTCAGCCCTATACCGGGTTCCGTCTTCCCGAATATTAAGATGCTTCTCCGATCCTTTGGGTATTTCATCCTTTAAATTTCCCTCTTTTAAAACTCCTTGTTGCGCCTCCTTTATTTGAGTAGTAAGGTTATTATGAATCATTATATTCATAGATTTTACTCGAATGGTTTCTCTGTCCTTCCTGCTCAAGGCATCGGCTATCACATTTGCCTTCCCCGGGTGGTAACGAATCTCAAAGTCGTAATCATTCAACAATTAAATCCACCTACACTGCCTCATATTCAGTTGTTTCTGATTAAATATGTGTTGAAGACTTTTGTGGTCGGTATATATAATACTTTTGACCCCATATAAGTAGTGCCTCCAAGTCTTTAATGCAAAAACAACCGTGCCTAATTCCAAATCATGCGTCGTATAATTTTGCTCGTGAATCTTCAATTGTCTAGAGGCATAATGTAGTGACCCGAACTTTTCCATGTTTATATATATTAATTGAGATTGATATTTACATGATTAAATGTTTCCAACATGTTAAGCAATCAAACTTGTTAAGACTTGATTAATTGAAATATGTTTCATATAGACAATTGACCACCCAAGTTGATCGGTGATTCACGAACGTTAAAACTTGTAAAAACTATATGATGACATATATATGGATATATATATATAGTTAACATGATACTATGATAAGAAAACATATCATAAAGTATATTAACAATGAACTACATATGTAAAAACAAGACTACTAACTTAATGATTTTTAAACGAGACATATATGTAACGATTATCGTTGTAAAGACATTTAATGTATATATATCATATTAAGAGATATTCATACATGATAATATCATGATAATATAATAATTTAAAATCTCATTTGATATTATAAACATTGGGTTAACAACATTTAACAAGATCGTTAACCTAAAGGTTTCAAAACAACACTTACATGTAACGACTAACGATGACTTAACGACTCAGTTAAAATGTATATACATGTAGTGTTTTAATATGTATTTATACACTTTTGAAAGACTTCAATACACTTATCAAAATACTTCTACTTAACAAAAATGCTTACAATTACATCCTCGTTCAGTTTCATCAACAATTCTACTCGTATGCACCCGTATTCGTACTCGTACAATACACAGCTTTTAGATGTATGTACTATTGGTATATACACTCCAATGATCAGCTCTTAGCAGCCCATGTGAGTCACCTAACACATGTGGGAACCATCATTTGGCAACTAGCATGAAATATCTCATAAAATTACAAAAATATGAGTAATCATTCATGACTTATTTACATGAAAACAAAATTACATATCCTTTATATCTAATCCATACACCAACGACCAAAAACACCTACAAACACTTTCATTCTTCAATTTTCTTCATCTAATTGATCTCTCTCAAGTTCTATCTTCAAGTTCTAAGTGTTCTTCATAAATTCCAAAAGTTCTAGTTTCATAAAATCAAGAATACTTTCAAGTTTGCTAGCTCACTTCCAATCTTGTAAGGTGATCATCCAACCTCAAGAAATCTTTGTTTCTTATAGTAGGTTATCATTCTAATACAAGGTAATAATCATATTCAAACTTTGGTTCAATTTCTATAACTATAACAATCTTATTTCAAGTGATGATCTTACTTGAACTTGTTTTCGTGTCATGATTCTGCTTCAAGAACTTCGAGCCATCCAAGGATCCATTGAAGCTTGATCCATTTTTCTCTTTTCCAGTAGGTTTATCTAAGGAAATTAAGGTAGTAATGATGTTCATAACATCATTCGATTCATACATATAAAGCTATCTTATTCGAAGGTTTAAACTTGTAATCACTAGAACATAGTTTAGTTAATTCTAAACTTGTTCGCAAACAAAAGTTAATCCTTCTAACTTGACTTTTAAAATCAACTAAACACATGTTCTATATCTATATGATATGCTAACTTAATGATTTAAAACCTGGAAACACGAAAAACACCGTAAAACCGGATTTACGCCGTCGTAGTAACACCGCGGGCTGTTTTGGGTTAGTTAATTAAAAACTATGATAAACTTTGATTTAAAAGTTGTTATTCTGAGAAAATGGTTTTTATTATGAACATGAAACTATATCCAAAAATTATGGTTAAACTCAAAGTGGAAGTATGTTTTCTAAAATGGTCATCTAGACGTCGTTCTTTCGACTGAAATGACTACCTTTACAAAAACAACTTGTAACTTATTTTTTCGACTATAAACCTATACTTTTTCTATTTAGATTCATAAAATAGAGTTCAATATGAAACCATATCTATTTGATTCACTCAAAACGGATTTAAAATGAAGAAGTTATGGGTAAAACAAGATTGGATAATTTTTCTCATTTTAGCTACGTGAAAATTGGTAACAAATCTATTCCAACCATAACTTAATCAACTTGTATTGTATATTATGTAATCTTGAGATACCATAGACACGTATACAATGTTTCGACCTATCATGTCGACACATCTATATATATTTCGGAACAACCATAGACACTCTATATGTGAATGTTGGAGTTAGCTATACAGGGTTGAGGTTGATTCCAAAATATATATAGTTTGAGTTGTGATCAATGCTGAGATACGTATACACTGGGTCGTGGATTGATTCAAGATAATATTTATCAATTTATTTCTGTACATCTAACTGTGGACAACTAGTTGTAGGTTACTAACGAGGACAGCTGACTTAATAAACTTAAAACATCAAAATATATTAAAAGTGTTGTAAATATATTTTGAACATACTTTAATATATATGTATATATTGTTATAGGTTCGTGAATCAACAGTGGCCAAGTCTTACTTCTCGACGAAGTAAAAATCTGTGAAAGTGAGTTATAGTCCCACTTTTAAAATCTAATATTTTTGGGATGAGAATACATGCAGGTTTTATAAATGATTTACAAAATAGACACAAGTACGTGAAACTACATTCTATGGTTGAATTATCGAAATCGAATATGCCCCTTTTTATTAAGTCTGGTAATCTAAGAATTAGGGAACAGACACCCTAATTGACGCGAATCCTAAAGATAGATCTATCGGGCCCAACAAGCCCCATCCAAAGTACTGGATGCTTTAGTACTTTGAAATTTATATCATATCCGAAGGGTGTCCCGGAATGATGGGGATATTCTTATATATGCATCTTGTTAATGTCGGTTACCAGGTGTTCACCATATGAATGATTTTTATCTCTATGTATGGGATGTGTATTGAAATATGAAATCTTGTGGTCTATTATTATGATTTAATATATATAGGTTAAACCTATAACTCACCAACATTTTTGTTGACGTTTTAAGCATGTTTATTCTCAGGTGATTATTAAGAGCTTCCGCTGTCGCATACTTAAATAAGGACGAGATTTGGAGTCCATGCTTGTATGATATTGTGTAAAAACTGCATGCAAGAAACTTATTTTGTTGTAACATATTTGTATTGTAAACCATTATGTAATGGTCGTGTGTAAACAGGATATTTTAGATTATCATTATTTGATAATCTACGTAAAGCTTTTTAAACCTTTATTGATGAAATAAAGGTTATGGTTTGTTTTAAAATGAATGCAGTCTTTGAAAAACGTCTCATATAGAGGTCAAAACCTCGCAACGAAATCAATTAAAATGGAACGTTTTTAATCAATAAGAACGGGACATTTCAGTTGGTATCCGAGCGTTGGTCTTAGAGAACCAGAAAATTTGCATTAGTGTGTCTTATCGAGTTTGTTAGGATGCATTAGTAAGTCTGGACTTCGACCGTGTTTTCTTTAAAAATGATTGCTCAACATTTTTGTTGGAAAGTATATATTTTTAACATATGAATATTATGTGATATATTAATCTCTTAACGTGTTTGATATTATGTGATAGATGTCTACCTCTAGAACAAGTCCCATTGACTCACCTAATAATAATGAAGAGTCAAATGTAAATTGGAATGATTTGTGGACTGATTCACAAGTTCCCGAAGAGGAACCGGAAGAAGAGTCGGAACCGGAAGAAGAATCGGAACCGGAAGAAGAATCGGAACCGGATGAAGAAATAGAACCGGTGGGGGAAATAATAAAACGGTTAAGTAAAAGAAAATCCTCAACCAACCGACCAAAGTTAATTATGGTCAATGGTGTTTCCGCCAAGGAAGCAAAATATTGGGAGGATTACCAATTCTCCGATGAATCGGATTCCGACGAGAATTCCGATGATGTTATAGAAATTACCCCAACTGAATTTAAAAAGGCAAAAGAAAATAATAAGGGAAAGGGCATAAAAATAGAGAAATCTAATTCCAACCCCGATGAACTTTATATGTATCGTCAACCCCCGAAGTCCTTAAGTTGTAACAATGACCCGGGAACCTCTAAACCACCAGGTTTTTCTAAACCAATGTGGACAACGACGGCTCGTATTAGGGGAACATCATATATCCCTAGAAACTTGGCAAAACGAACCAAAACCGAAGAAGAAGAAACGAGCGAGTCGGAATAAGATAGTTGTATTCGTGTGGTGTAATATATGTAATATAGTGTTCTTATGCTTTATGATATATGTAAAAATTGCTTGTATTAATAAGTATTTTTTTTATGAATCTAACTCTTGTCTATTTTACAGTTTAAAAACACAAAATGGATAGACAACCCAATATTTTAAGAGACCTACCCGGAGACATGATTGATGAAATCTTGTCTAGAGTCGGCCAGAATTCTTCGGCACAACTATTTAAGGCGAGATCAGTTTGTAAGACATTCGAAGAACGTTCCAAGAATGTCTTGGTTTATAAGAGACTTTCGTTTGAAAGATGGGGGATATCACATTGGGAAACCCATAAGTTACGATGTGTTTACTTTGACGCATATATTGCGGGAAACCCAAATGCTATTTTACGCAACGGGTTAAGAAATTATTTTGACTCAATATATCCGAATATTGGACTTCGTGATTTAGAAAAAGCGGCTAACATGCAACATAAAGAAGCATGTTATGCTTACGGATTAGTAATGTTCGCTTCTCACCAAAGTGAGAACAAGAACATCGGGCTACAACTATTAAACAAAACGTTTCCACAAGTGACGGAGTCGGTAATTGGGGTAAGAAATGAGGTTTTTAGATTATTACGGGACTGTTGGACATTACGTAACCCTCGTCCCTTTGATGACGTTACAACATGCTGTCTTATCAACGGCCATAACGGTTATGTTGCACAAGACCAAGGATGGGAAGTAGTCCTAGTAAAACCAGAATGCATGACTTGTTTCTGGACGTATGAATTACGTGTCTTTATTGCCTTTGCTGAACGACTTGTGTACTAGCTAGAATTGTCTTCACAACTATCTTGTATCAAAGTTAATGTGTGCTATATTTCATGCTTTATGTAAAATAAGCGGTATTGTAAGTTTGTAAAATATTGTATAAAAGTTTGAACGCGAAATATTATTATAATCAGTTTTTCATATAGAATTGTAGTAGTTGAATTGTATATTAGCTACTAATTATGAACTTAACGGGTAGGTACTACCCGAATTTAAACTTATAAAACGCTAATATGAAGAAAAAGCTTTTATAAATGAGTTCATATTATGCTACGAAATACTATTAACTACTCTTAATATTCTGTATGATTAACTTGTTCCATTTAACTATTTTGAAGGAAATGGCACCGACTACTCGACACACCGTGAATATGAATGAAGAGGAATTCCGTACTTTTCTAGCTTCAAACATAGCCGCAGTACAGGCTGCGCTACATACCAACAATAACCTTGGATCTAGCAGTACAGGAAATCGTGTAGGATGCACCTACAAAGAATTCACTGCCTGCAAACCTTTGGAATTTGATGGAACCGAAGGACCGATCGGATTGAAACGGTGGACCGAGAAGGTTGAATCGGTGTTTGCCATAAGTAAGTGTACTGAAGAGGACAAAGTGAAGTACGCTACGCATACCTTCACAGGTTCTGCGTTAACATGGTGGAATACCTATCTAGAGCAAGTGGGACAAGATGATGCGTACGCACTACCGTGGTCAGCATTCAAGCACTTGATGAACGAGAAGTACCGTCCCAGAACCGAGGTCAATAAGCTCAAGACAGAACTTAGAGGGTTACGAACCCAAGGATTTGATATTACCACGTACGAAAGACGATTCACAGAATTGTGCCTATTGTGTCCGGGAGCATTCGAAGATGAGGAAGAGAAGATCGACGCATTTGTGAAAGGATTACCGGAAAGAATCCAAGAAGATATAAGTTCACACGAGCCCGCCTCCATACAACAGGCATGTAGAATGGCTCACAAACTAGTGAACCAGATTGAAGAAAGAATTAAAGAACAGACTGCTGAAGAGGCCAATGTGAAGCAAGTCAAAAGAAAGTGGGAGGAAAACGGTGATAAGAATCACCAATACAACAACAACAGCAATTACCACAATAATCGCAACAATTATCCCAACAATCGCAACTACAACAAACGGCCCAACAACAACAACAACAACAACAACAACAGCAACTACAACAATCATCCCAACAACAATAATAACCGCAACAACAACAACAATCAGAAGCAGCTATGCCAAAGGTGTGAAAAGAATCACTCGGGGTTCTGCACCAAATTTTGCAACAAGTGTAAAAGAAATGGTCATAGCGCGGCGAAGTGTGAGGTCTACGGACCAGGGGTTAATAGAACGAAAGGAACAAATGGTGTCGGAACGAGTAATGGCGGAGCAAGTAGTGTCGGAGCAAGTTATGCCAATGTAGTTTGTTATAAATGTGGAAAACCAGGCCACATTATTAGAAATTGTCCGAACCAGGAGAACACGAATGGACAAGGCCGTGGAAGAGTTTTCAATATTAATGCGGCAGAGGCACAGGAAGACCCGGAGCTTGTTACGGGTACGTTTCTTATTGACAATAAATCTGCTTACGTTTTATTTGATTCGGGTGCGGATAGAAGCTATATGAGTAGAGATTTTTGTGCTAAATTAAGTTGTCCATTGACGCCTTTGGATAGTAAATTTTTACTCGAATTAGCAAATGGTAAATTAATTTCAGCAGATAATATATGTCGGAATCGAGAAATTAAACTGGTTAGCGAAACATTTAAGATTGATTTGATACCAGTAGAGTTAGGGAGTTTTGATGTGATAATCGGTATGGACTGGTTGAAAGAAGTGAAAGCAGAGATCGTTTGTTACAAAAATGCAATTCGCATTATACGAGAAAAAGGAAAACCCTTAATGGTGTACGGAGAAAAGGGCAACACGAAGCTACATCTTATTAGTAATTTGAAGGCACAAAAACTAATAAGTAAAGGTTGCTATGCTGTTCTAGCACACGTCGATAAAGTACAAACTGAAGAAAAGAGCATCAATGATGTTCCCATTGCAAAAGAATTTCCCGATGTATTTCCGAAAGAATTACCGGGATTACCCCCACATCGATCCGTTGAATTTCAAATAGATCTTGTACCAGGAGCTGCACCAATAGCTCGTGCTCCTTACAGACTCGCACCCAGCGAGATGAAAGAACTGCAAAGCCAATTACAAGAACTTTTAGAGCATGGTTTCATTCGACCAAGCACATCACCGTGGGGAGCTCCTGTTTTGTTTGTCAAGAAGAAAGATGGTACATTCAGGTTGTGTATCGACTACCGAGAGTTGAACAAACTTACCATCAAGAACCGCTACCCACTACCGAGAATCGACGACTTATTTGATCAACTACAAGGCTCGTCTGTTTATTCAAAGATTGACTTACGTTCCGGGTATCATCAAATGCGGGTGAAAGAAGATGATATTCCAAAGACTGCTTTCAGAACACGTTACGGTCATTACGAGTTTATGGTCATGCCGTTTGGTTTAACTAATGCACCAGCTGTGTTCATGGACCTTATGAACCGAGTGTGTGGACCATACCTTGACAAGTTTGTCATTGTTTTCATTGATGACATACTTATTTACTCAAAGAATGACCAAGAACACGGTGAACATTTGAGAAAGGTGTTAGAAGTATTGAGGAAGGAAGAATTGTACGCTAAGTTTTCAAAGTGTGCATTTTGGTTGGAAGAAGTTCAATTCCTCGGTCACATAGTGAACAAAGAAGGTATTAAGGTGGATCCGGCAAAGATAGAAACTGTTGAAAAGTGGGAAACCCCGAAAACTCCGAAACACATACGCCAGTTTTTAGGACTAGCTGGTTACTACAGAAGGTTCATCCAAGACTTTTCCAGAATAGCAAAACCCTTGACTGCATTAACGCATAAAGGGAAGAAATTTGAATGGAATGATGAACAAGAGAAAGCGTTTCAGTTATTGAAGAAAAAGCTAACTACGGCACCTATATTGTCATTGCCTGAAGGGAATGATGATTTTGTGATTTATTGTGATGCATCAAAGCAAGGTCTCGGTTGTGTATTAATGCAACGAATGAAGGTGATTGCTTATGCGTCTAGACAATTGAAGATTCACGAACAAAATTATACGACGCATGATTTGGAATTAGGCGCGGTTGTTTTTGCATTAAAGACTTGGAGGCACTACTTATATGGGGTCAAAAGTATTATATATACCGACCACAAAAGTCTTCAACTTATATTTAATCAGAAACAACTGAATATGAGGCAGCGTAGGTGGATTGAATTATTGAATGATTACGACTTTGAGATTCGTTACCACCCGGGGAAGGCAAATGTGGTAGCTGATGCTTTGAGCAGGAAGGACAGAGAACCCATTCGAGTAAAATCTATGAATATAATGATTCATAATAACATTACTACTCAAATAAAGGAGGCGCAACAAGGAGTTTTAAAAGAGGGAAATTTAAAGGATGAAATACCCAAAGGATCGGAGAAGCATCTTAATATTCGGGAAGACGGAACCCGGTATAGGGCTGAAAGGATTTGGGTACCAAAATTTGGAGATATGAGAGAAATGGTACTTAGAGAAGCTCATAAAACCAGATACTCAATACATCCTGGAACGGGGAAGATGTACAAGGATCTCAAGAAACATTTTTGGTGGCCGGGTATGAAAGCCGATGTTGCTAAATACGTAGGAGAATGTTTGACGTGTTCTAAGGTCAAAGCTGAGCATCAGAAACCATCAGGTCTACTTCAACAACCCAAAATCCCGGAATGGAAATGGGAAAACATTACCATGGATTTCATCACTAAATTGCCAAGGACTGCAAGTGGTTTTGATACTATTTGGGTAATAGTTGATCGTCTCACCAAATCAGCACACTTCCTACCAATAAGAGAAGATGACAAGATGGAGAAGTTAGCACGACTGTATTTGAAGGAAGTCATCTCCAGACATGGAATACCAATCTCTATTATCTCTGATAGGGATGGCAGATTTATTTCAAGATTCTGGCAGACATTACAGCAAGCATTAGGAACTCGTCTAGACATGAGTACTGCCTATCATCCACAAACTGATGGGCAGAGTGAAAGGACGATACAAACGCTTGAAGACATGCTACGAGCATGTGTTATTGATTTCGGAAACAGTTGGGATCGACATCTACCGTTAGCAGAATTTTCCTACAACAACAGCTACCATTCAAGCATTGAGATGGCGCCGTTTGAAGCACTTTATGGTAGAAAGTGCAGGTCTCCGATTTGTTGGAGTGAAGTGGGGGATAGACAGATTACGGGTCCGGAGATTATACAAGAAACTACCGAGAAGATCATCCATATTCAACAACGGTTGAAAACCGCCCAAAGTCGACAAAAGAGCTACGCTGACATTAAAAGAAAAGATATAGAATTTGAAATTGGAGAGATGGTCATGCTTAAAGTTGCACCTTGGAAAGGCGTTGTTCGATTTGGTAAACGAGGGAAATTAAATCCAAGGTATATTGGACCATTCAAGATTATTGATCGTGTCGGACCAGTAGCTTACCGACTAGAGTTACCTCAACAACTCGCGGCTGTACATAACACTTTCCACGTCTCGAATTTAAAGAAATGTTTTGCTAAAGAAGATCTCACTATTCCGTTAGATGAAATCCAAATCAACGAAAAACTTCAATTCATCGAAGAACCCGTCGAAATAATGGATCGTGAGGTTAAAAGACTTAAGCAAAACAAGATACCAATTGTTAAGGTTCGATGGAATGCTTGTAGAGGACCCGAGTTCACCTGGGAGCGTGAAGATCAGATGAAGAAGAAATACCCGCATCTATTTCCAGAAGATTCGTCAACACCTTCAACAGCTTAAAATTTTGGGACGAAATTTATTTAACGGGTAGGTACTTTAGTGACCCGAACTTTTCCATGTTTATATATATTAATTGAGATTGATATTTACATGATTAAATGTTTCCAACATGTTAAGCAATCAAACTTGTTAAGACTTGATTAATTGAAATATGTTTCATATAGACAATTGACCACCCAAGTTGATCGATGATTCACGAACGTTAAAACTTGTAAAAACTATATGATACATATATATGGATATATATATATATAGTTAACATGATACTATGATAAGAAAACATATCATAAAGTATATTAACAATGAACTACATATGTAAAAACAAGACTACTAACTTAATGATTTTTAAACGAGACATATATGTAACGATTATCGTTGTAAAGACATTTAATGTATATATATCATATTAAGAGATATTCATACATGATAATATCATGATAATATAATAATTTAAAATCTCATTTGATATTATAAACATTGGGTTAACAACATTTAACAAGATCGTTAACCTAAAGGTTTCAAAACAACACTTACATGTAACGACTAACGATGACTTAACGACTCAGTTAAAATGTATATACATGTAGTGTTTTAATATGTATTTATACACTTTTGAAAGACTTCAATACACTTATCAAAATACTTCTACTTAACAAAAATGCTTACAATTACATCCTCGTTCAGTTTCATCAACAATTCTACTCGTATGCACCCGTATTCGTACTCGTACAATACACAGCTTTTAGATGTATGTACTATTGGTATATACACTCCAATGATCAGCTCTTAGCAGCCCATGTGAGTCACCTAACACATGTGGGAACCATCATTTGGCAACTAGCATGAAATATCTCATAAAATTACAAAAATATGAGTAATCATTCATGACTTATTTACATGAAAACAAAATTACATATCCTTTATATCTAATCCATACACCAACGACCAAAAACACCTACAAACACTTTCATTCTTCAATTTTCTTCATCTAATTGATCTCTCTCAAGTTCTATCTTCAAGTTCTAAGTGTTCTTCATAAATTCCAAAAGTTCTAGTTTCATAAAATCAAGAATACTTTCAAGTTTGCTAGCTCACTTCCAATCTTGTAAGGTGATCATCCAACCTCAAGAAATCTTTGTTTCTTACAATAGGTTATCATTCTAATACAAGGTAATAATCATATTCAAACTTTGGTTCAATTTCTATAACTATAACAATCTTATTTCAAGTGATGATCTTACTTGAACTTGTTTTCGTGTCATGATTCTGCTTCAAGAACTTCGAGCCATCCAAGGATCCATTGAAGCTAGATCCATTTTTCTCTTTTCCAGTAGGTTTATCTAAGGAAATTAAGGTAGTAATGATGTTCATAACATCATTCGATTCATACATATAAAGCTATCTTATTCGAAGGTTTAAACTTGTAATCACTAGAACATAGTTTAGTTAATTCTAAACTTGTTCGCAAACAAAAGTTAATCCTTCTAAATTGACTTTTAAAATCAACTAAACACATGTTCTATATCTATATGATATGCTAACTTAATGATTTAAAACCTGGAAACACGAAAAACACCGTAAAACCGGATTTACGCCGTCGTAGTAACACCGCGGGCTGTTTTGGGCTAGTTAATTAAAAACTATGATAAACTTTGATTTAAAAGTTGTTATTCTGAGAAAATGGTTTTTATTATGAACATGAAACTATATCCAAAAATTATGGTTAAACTCAAAGTGGAAGTATGTTTTCTAAAATGGTCATCTAGACGTCGTTCTTTCGACTGAAATGACTACCTTTACAAAAACGACTTGTAACTTATTTTTTCGACTATAAACCTATACTTTTTCTATTTAGATTCATAAAATAGAGTTCAATATGAAACCATAGCAATTTGATTCACTCAAAACGGATTTAAAATGAAGAAGTTATGGGTAAAACAAGATTGGATAATTTTTCTCATTTTAGCTACGTGAAAATTGGTAACAAATCTATTCCAACCATAACTTAATCAACTTGTATTGTATATTATGTAATCTTGAGATACCATAGACACGTATACAATGTTTCAACCTATCATGTCGACACATCTATATATATTTCGGAACAACCATAGACACTCTATATGTGAATGTTGGAGTTAGCTATACAGGGTTGAGGTTGATTCCAAAATATATATAGTTTGAGTTGTGATCAATGCTGAGATACGTATACACTGGGTCGTGGATTGATTCAAGATAATATTTATCAATTTATTTCTGTACATCTAACTGTGGACAACTAGTTGTAGGTTACTAACGAGGACAGCTGACTTAATAAACTTAAAACATCAAAATATATTAAAAGTGTTGTAAATATATTTTGAACATACTTTAATATATATGTATATATTGTTATAGGTTCGTGAATCAACAGTGGCCAAGTCTTACTTCTCGACGAAGTAAAAATCTGTGAAAGTGAGTTATAGTCCCACTTTTAAAATCTAATATTTTTGGGATGAGAATACATGCAGGTTTTATAAATGATTTACAAAATAGACACAAGTACGTGAAACTACATTCTATGGTTGAATTATCGAAATCGAATATGCCCCTTTTTATTAAGTCTGGTAATCTAAGAATTAGGGAACAGACACCCTAATTGACGCGAATCCTAAAGATAGATCTATCGGGCCCAACAAGCCCCATCCAAAGTACTGGATGCTTTAGTACTTCGAAATTTATATCATATCCGAAGGGTGTCCCGGAATGATGGGGATATTCTTATATATGCATCTTGTTAATGTCGGTTACCAGGTGTTCACCATATGTGTAGCGACCCGACCAAATCATGTTTGACGGCGCCGTCTACTTAGGTCCCGTTACGTGGTCATAAGTCTTTAAGACAAAGTTTGACCAAAATATGTCGCCTTCATTTCAAAATAAAGATTTTTCCCAAAGTTTACAAGAATTGTTCAACCAATAGTTAAGTTACAACGTTATAATACGAATGAAATCTAGGCGACACGGTTTAAAGTAAAGTCAAAAGACGCTCCATGAAATGCACATATACTCGACATCCAATGCAAGTATCAAATAATGAGCGGAAGCATGTATCATGTATCGTTCAAGGACCTGAGAAAAACATAGAAATCTGTCAACGAAAACGTTGGTGAAATCATAGGTTTAAGTAAGTAAGTACAAGTGAACCACAAGATTTGCATCAATGAAATAATAGTAATACATTCCAAAAGTTTGTTTCACGAGCACCCAATTATCAATGCTTAACATTTCCTTCCATTGAACCCCATCACTTAGTGCTAGAACATACACTGTTTCTCGAAAATATATTTCATTCGTAAACGGTAGTGAACCGTTTGAATGAGGGTTTGTCAAACCCATATGGATCCATACAACATAAGTTCTCGCTTACACCCGGCAAGTGTAACTAATGATAATCGAATTGAGGATTTTGTTCTAAACTCGTATGTAGAATGTTTGTTTTCCTGTACTTGTGTTCACTTAGTGAAAGAAATGTTTATGTTTTCTCATCCCAAATGTAAGTTCAAAAAGAGTAAAAGTGGGACTATGATCTCACCTTGAGTGCACGAGTAGTAAAGTACTTCACAAAATAACGTGTGCAAAGGATAGTGCTAGTCTTGACCTAAACAAATAGGTCGTATCAATAACGGTAAACACGATAGGTCAAAGATGTTCAATTAGTCCTATGGCTCGTTACGACTCGATTATTTAGCATGTGAAATCAAATTGTCAAGTTTCATGCAAGGTACACGTATAGAAACAAGTTAGAAAGATTACATAAGTAATTGGTCAAGTTTGATTAAAAGTCAAACTTGGTCGGGTCAAAGTCAACGAAAAAGTCAACGCGTTCGGGTCGGGTCTCGGACAAATTTTCTGAAGTTTTTAATCATATATAAGCATGTTAAAACAAGTTACACGTAAATTGGAGGTCTAGAACGTCCTAAACATTTTATGTCAAAAGGCCTCGCAAACAGCCCACTTTAGTGTAATGGGACGGCGTCCCAATTAGGCTAGACGGCGTCCCATTTTAAAGAGAAAGACGGCGTCTTGGTAGCCTAGACGGCGTCTAGGTTTTAAGGGCAGGACGGCGTCCTGATTCCTGGGACGGCGTCTAGGCATGATTTCAGGCCCTGCTTGCTGAACTCCTAAGTACACGAATCAAAACTCAAACCCACACAATTTACAAACCGCAAACATTCAAGGCATGTATTTTATATCATCGGAAAGCTCTTTCGACAAGGAACGCAACTAAGCACTTTTCATCAAGCAAAAACATAATATACTATAACCGAAATCCCGTCAAGTGATCAATAGAGGTTTATTTTCAAGTTTCAAGTTTATCAATTGAAATTTAAGTTTCGGGAATCCAATTTATACATATGATATGCCGTTTTGAAGGTAATGAAACATGTAACACAACTAAACACTTATCAATAATATTAACAAGCATTCAACGCATCAAAAGTTCATCTAAAGCTTATCAAACCCTAATCCAAGTTCACAAAATCACTAATCATGTTCTTGGAGTTTCCTTAATTAACCTATACATCAAAACGAAGCTAATGATACTAGGAACACAATTAGAACATGAACTTTTAACATCTAACAACATATGATCATCCAAAATTCAAGAACAACACACCAAAATTCAAGTTCATGCTAGTTACACTAAAACAACGAGATCGAGCATACAAATTCCATACACGACATCACAATGAGCCATAGACACTAACTAACACCATTTCAAGTCAAAAACACGAATTTAGAGAAATCTAGAGTTTTAGAAATGTTACCCAAACGAGATGAAGTTGGTACCAAAATGAAGAGGATGAAGAGAGGATCACGAATATGTAATTTATTTTGTTGTAAGCCTCCTAGATCGGATTTAGATGATGATTGAATGAATTTTGTAAATGGGTGTGTGTTCTTGCTAGAGAGAAAGAGAGAGAGGGAGATGATAATGAATGGGTGAAAGGGGTTTGACCCTTTGACCTAGTCAAGGGTTTGATCCCTTGTCAAGTTTAGTCCCTCAACTTTCGTTCGGGTGCGTGAATTACCTAAACGAGATAATTTAAAACGCTTATCAACGGGAGATGTTATAAACATATAACGGACTTTATATTAGTATAACGGAAAAATAAATGGAAAAAAAAAGGCGGGATGTTACATTACCTACTCCTTAAAAGAAATTTCGTCCCGAAATTTAAGTAGGCGTAGTAGTCGTTGTTCCTTCCTCGAGATCTTGCGTTTCTGAATTCACGAATAGATGAGGATACTTCCTTTGCATTTGATCTTGTCTTTCCCAAGTAAACTAGGGTCCTCTTTTGGCATTCCAACGAACTTTAACAATCGGGATTCGGCTTTGTTTCAATGTCTTGACGGAGGTGTCCACAATTTCAACCAGTTCCTCCACAAAATGAAGTTTGTCATCAATAGTAAGTTCTTCGAGAGGGATGACGATATCGGGTTCGGCAAGACACTTTTTCAAGTTAGATACATGGAAGGTAGGATGAACGGAGTTCAATTGAGGCGGAAGATCTAAACGATAAGCAACGGTTCCAATACGCTCCAAGATTTCGAAAGGACCAATATACCGCGGATTTAGCTTCCCGCGTTTCCCAAAACGGATTACACCCTTCCAAGGTGCGACTTTTAACATTACTCGGTCACCGACTTGAAATTCAAGATCGTTGCGTCGTTTGTCGGTATAGCTCTTTTGACGACTTCGGGCCGTCCTAAGCCTATCTCGGATTTGAACGATTTTCTCGGTAGTTTCGTGAATGAGTTCGGGTCCGGTGATTTGTACGTCGCCTACCTCGGCCCAACAAAGAGGTGAACGACATTTGCGGCCATATAGCGCTTCAAAAGGTGCGGCTTTAATACTCGCGTGATAACTATTGTTGTAAGAGAACTCGGCGAGAGGTAAATGCTTGTCCCAAGCTTTTCCGAAATCAACCACGCAAGCTCGTAACATGTCTTCCAAGGTTTGGATTGTACGTTCGCTTTGTCCATCGGTTTGAGGATGATATGCGGTGCTCATGTCTAAACGCGTTCCCAACGCTTCTTGCAATGTACGCCAAAATCTAGAAACGAAACGGCCATCTCGGTCGGAGATAATCGATAAAGGTACACCGTGTCGAGCTACGATCTCCTTAATGTAAAGTTGTGCAAGTTTCTCCATTTTGTCCGTTTCTTTCATGGCAAGGAAGTGTGCGGATTTGGTGAGACGGTCAACAATAACCCAAATGGTATCATAACCGCCCGTCGTTTTTGGTAGCTTGGTGATAAAATCCATCGTTATCCTTTCCCACTTCCATTGCGGGATCTCGGGTTGTCGAAGTAATCCGGACGGTCTTTGGTGTTCGGCTTTGACTTTGGAACATGTCAAACACTTGGAAACATAAGTAGCTACGTCCCTTTTGATGTTCGGCCACCAATATAATTGTTTAAGGTCGTGGTACATCTTATTGGCACCGGGGTGAATCGAGTATCGTGACTTATGGGCTTCATCTAAAATAAGGCTTCGTAGATCCCCATAACTAGGCACCCAAATTCTTCCGGCGAAATGTCGGAGTCCGGTTTCTTTAACTTCGAATCGAGAGGTGAGGACGTTCAAGTGTTCGAGAGAGATGTTTTCATCCTTGAGAGCCTCATCTTGGGCTACCCGAATTTGGCTATTAAGGTTGGTGTGAATGGTGATGTTTAAAGCTCGGACACGGAGAGGCACCGCTCTTTCTTTTCGACTTAAGGCATCGGCTACTACATTTGCCTTCCCGGGATGGTAACGAAGCTCGCAATCGTAATCGTTTAAGGTTTCAATCCACCTTCGTTGTCTCATGTTTAGTTGCTTTTGATCGAAAATGTGTTGGAGGCTTTTGTGATCGGTGAAGATAGTACTCTTGGTTCCATAAAGATAGTGTCTCCACATTTTAAGTGCAAAGACAACGGCTCCGAGTTCGAGATCATGTGTCGTATAGTTTCGTTCATGAATTTTGAGTTGTCGAGAAGCATAAGCAATGACTTTCGTTCGTTGCATCAATACACACCCAAAACCATGTTTTGAGGCATCGCAATATACAACAAAGTCATCATTGCCTTCGGGAAGTGACAAGATAGGAGCGGTGGTTAGCTTCGTTTTCAAGATTTGAAATGCGGATTCATGTTCGGTCACCCAAATGAATTTCTTTCCCTTGTGAGTCAATGCGGTTAGAGGACGTGCAACCAGAGAGAAATTTTCGATGAATCTACGATAGTACCCGGCGAGACCCAAAAATTGACGAATGTGAGTAGGAGTAGTAGGAGTCTCCCATTTGCTAATGGCTTCGATTTTCGTTGGATCGACTTTAATACCTTGGTCACTTACAACATGACCAAGAAATTGAACTTCCTTTAACCAAAATTCACACTTGGAGAATTTGGCATAGAGTTGTTCTTGTCTTAAAAGTTCAAGCACAAGTCGGAGATGTTGTTCGTGCTCTTCTTCATTTTTAGAATAGATCAATATGTCATCGATGAACACAATAACGAATTTATCGAGATACGGTTTGCACACGCGGTTCATAAGATCCATGAACACCGCCGGTGCGTTAGTGAGACCAAATGGCATGACAAGGAATTCATAACTACCATAACGAGTTCGGAAAGCGGTTTTGGAGACATCTTCCCCCTTAACCCTCAATTGATGATAACCCGAGCGGAGATCGATTTTCGAATATACACAAGACCCTTGTAGTTGATCAAAGAGGTCATCGATGCGAGGAAGAGGATATCGGTTCTTAACCGTCAATTTATTTAGTTCACGATAATCAATGCACATTCGTAGGGATCCGTCTTTCTTTTTAACAAACAAAATCGGAGCGCCCCAAGGTGAATGGCTAGGTTGGATAAAACCACGATCAAGTAGTTCTTGGATTTGACTTTGCAATTCTTGCATTTCGGATGGAGCGAGTCTATATGGTGCACGTGCTACGGGTGCGGCTCCCGGAATAAGATCGATTTGGAATTCAACCGGTCGATGAGGTGGAAGACCCGGCAATTCGTCAGGAAATACATCGGAAAAGTCACTAACAATTGGCACATCATCGATATGCTTCTCATCGGACTCGACTTTCTTAACGTGGGCAAGGATCGCAAAACAACCCTTACGGAGTAGTTTTCTAACCTTAAGGCACGAAACGAGATTGAGTCTGGTGCAACTCTTATCGCCATAAACAATCAAAGGTTCACCATTCTCGATAGGAATTCGGATTGCGTTAAGATCACAAAGAATGTGAGATTTCGTTTTGACTAACCAATTCATACCGATTATTACATCAAAGCTTCCTAGTTCCATGGGTATCAAGTCAATTTCAAATTCCTTACCCAAAATGTTTAACGTACACCCCCGGTAATATGTGTTGGCACTTAATAGTTTCCCGTTAGCCACTTCAATGGTATAAGTGGTATCTAATGGAAGAGGTGGAGTGCTAAAAGAATGAGTCAAAGTCTTGGATACAAAGCATTTATCGGCACCCGAATCGAATAAACAGGAGACATGAGAATTGTTGAGAAGAAACGTACCCGTGACTAGTTCAGTGTCATCCCGGGCTTCCTCGGTGTTGATGTTGAAAGCTCGGCCGCGCGTGTTGGGGTTATCTTTCTTCTTTGGGCATGCATTTCTATAATGACCCGTTTGACCACATTCGTAACAAGTGCCCGTCTTTGGTGCATTGGGCCACTTTCGAGCAACGGGAGTGGCACTTTTACAATCGTTGGCCTTATGACCAACTCCTTGGCACCGGTGGCAAATTAACTTGCCACATTCACCAAAGTGATGTTTGTTGCATTTGTTGCAAAGAGGTAGATTCCCGGCATAACCCTTCTTGCCGTCGAAAGTGAAAGATTTCTTGGCAAAGTTGTTGTTGCTTGATTGGGAGGGTTCCCACTTTCTTTTGTTGCCGCCCGATTTATCCTCGGCCTTAGGTGCCAGAACTACGATTTCGTCAACTGTTTCAATTAGTTGGCGAGCCATGTTCATAGCGGCTTGATGAGTAGTGGGTTTGGATGACATCACCCCTTGTTTGATGCTTTTTGGAAGACCGAGCATGTAGAGCTCAATCCTTTGAGATTCGGGGTTAACGAGATTAGGACACATCAAGGATAGTTCGGCGAAGCGTTGATTATAAGCCTTAAGATCGTTTCCGACCGCTTTCAAAGCTCTTAGTTCTTCCTCAAGTTTTCGGGTTTCTTCGCGCGGAAAATATTCAACAATCATCTTTTCCTTTAGATCGGCCCAAGAGAGGGCATGAGCTTCATCGGTACCCACCGATTGAACATAGGTGTTCCACCATGTTAGAGCAATTCCGGAGAAAGTGTGAGTGGAGTATTTGACCTTGTCTTGGTCCCGACAACCGCTTATGCTAAAGACGGCTTCCGTTTGCTCAAACCATCGGGTGAGCACGACCGGTCCCCCGGTTCCATCAAAAGTGTGAGGTTTGCACCCCATGAAAGCTTTATAGGAGCATCCCTCGTTTGAGTTTCCGGCTCCATTGTTGTTGTTGTTGTTGTTGTTGTTGTGGTTGTTATTATTATTGTTGTTGGATGAGTGACCGGCCATGGCCGCATCTACGGCGGTAGCTATCATCCGTTCGAGAGCTTGTTCGGGAGTTTCGTTGCGGCGTACACGACGAGGAGCCATTGTTCCTTCAAGACACAAGAATATCATTGATTAGTATTCTCAATAATACTAACCGTGATATAGAATAAAGATAAAGAGAAGTTTTTCCTCGACTCGCCTTAAATTCTTTATGTCATAATGTCGGAACGTTCATATGAGTCACCGTAATATAATCCCGGAAATTATATTACCCTGATTCATATGTGCATTCGACATCATTTCATATAGTCAAGGTGGCGCGTCAATCAAATTAAACAACGTGAGATTAAGGTGAACTAAGAGTAGATATGAGTAGAAGCGTTCGAGTATAAATGCACAAGTAGTCAAGTAATTCCTACTTCAAGTCTATATGCCGGTTGTAGTCTAGACTCACTAATGTACCCTATGACTCGGGGTCGACACCAATGAACTCTAAATCCCTACAACCAACGCTCTGATACCATCTGTAGCGACCCGACCAAATCATGTTTGACGGCGCCGTCTACTTAGGTCCCGTTACGTGGTCATAAGTCTTTAAGACAAAGTTTGACCAAAATATGTCACCTTCATTTCAAAATAAAGATTTTTCCCAAAGTTTACAAGAATTGTTCAACCAATAGTTAAGTTACAACGTTATAATACGAATGAAATCTAGGCGACACGGTTTAAAGTAAAGTCAAAAGACGCTCCATGAAATGCACATATACTCGACATCCAATGCAAGTATCAAATAATGAGCGGAAGCATGTATCATGTATCGTTCAAGGACCTGAGAAAAACATAGAAATCTGTCAACGAAAACGTTGGTGAAATCATAGGTTTAAGTAAGTAAGTACAAGTGAACCACAAGATTTGCATCAATGAAATAATAGTAATACATTCCAAAAGTTTGTTTCACGAGCACCCAATTATCAATGCTTAACATTTCCTTCCATTGAACCCCATCACTTAGTGCTAGAACATACACTGTTTCTCGAAAATATATTTCATTCGTAAACGGTAGCGAACCGTTTGAATGAGGGTTTGTCAAACCCATATGGATCCATACAACATAAGTTCTCGCTTACACCCGGCAAGTGTAACTAATGATAATCGAATTGAGGATTTTGTTCTAAACTCGTATGTAGAATGTTTGTTTTCCTGTACTTGTGTTCACTTAGTGAAAGAAATGTTTATGTTTTCTCATCCCAAATGTAAGTTCAAAAAGAGTAAAAGTGGGACTATGATCTCACCTTGAGTGCACGAGTAGTAAAGTACTTCACAAAATAACGTGTGCGAAGGATAGTGCTAGTCTTGACCTAAACAAATAGGTCGTATCAATAACGGTAAACACGATAGGTCAAAGATGTTCAATTAGTCCTATGGCTCGTTACGACTCGATTATTTAGCATGTGAAATCAAATTGTCAAGTTTCATGCAAGGTACACGTATAGAAACAAGTTAGAAAGATTACATAAGTAATTGGTCAAGTTTGATTAAAAGTCAAACTTGGTCGGGTCAAAGTCAACGAAAAAGTCAACGCGTTCGGGTCGGGTCTCGGACAAATTTTCTGAAGTTTTTAATCATATATAAGCATGTTAAAACAAGTTACACGTAAATTGGAGGTCTAGAACGTCCTAAACATTTTATGTCAAAAGGCCTCGCAAACAGCCCACTTTAGTGTAATGGGACGGCGTCCCAATTAGGCTAGACGGCGTCCCATTTTAAAGAGAAAGACGGCGTCTTGGTAGCCTAGACGGCGTCTAGGTTTTAAGGGCAGGACGGCGTCCTGATTCCTGGGACGGCGTCTAGGCATGATTTCAGGCCCTGCTTGCTGAACTCCTAAGTACACGAATCAAAACTCAAACCCACACAATTTACAAACCGCAAACATTCAAGGCATGTATTTTATATCATCGGAAAGCTCTTTCGACAAGGAACGCAACTAAGCACTTTTCATCAAGCAAAAACATAATATACTATAACCGAAATCCCGTCAAGTGATCAATAGAGGTTTATTTTCAAGTTTCAAGTTTATCAATTGAAATTTAAGTTTCGGGAATCCAATTTATACATATGATATGCCGTTTTGAAGGTAATGAAACATGTAACACAACTAAACACTTATCAATAACATTAACAAGCATTCAACGCATCAAAAGTTCATCTAAAGCTTATCAAACCCTAATCCAAGTTCACAAAATCACTAATCATGTTCTTGGAGTTTCCTTAATTAACCTATACATCAAAACGAAGCTAATGATACTAGGAACACAATTAGAACATGAACTTTTAACATCTAACAACATATGATCATCCAAAATTCAAGAACAACACACCAAAATTCAAGTTCATGCTAGTTACACTAAAACAACGAGATCGAGCATACAAATTACATACACGATATCACAATGAGCCATAGACACTAACTAACACCATTTCAAGTCAAAAACACGAATTTAGAGAAATCTAGAGTTTTAGAAATGTTACCCAAACGAGATGAAGTTGGTACCAAAATGAAGAGGATGAAGAGAGGATCACGAATATGTAATTTATTTTGTTGTAAGCCTCCTAGATCGGATTTAGATGATGATTGAATGAATTTTGTAAATGGGTGTGTGTTCTTGCTAGAGAGAAAGAGAGAGAGGGAGATGATAATGAATGGGTGAAAGGGGTTTGACCCTTTGACCTAGTCAAGGGTTTGATCCCTTGTCAAGTTTAGTCCCTCAACTTTCGTTCGGGTGCGTGAATTACCTAAACGAGATAATTTAAAACGCTTATCAACGGGAGATGTTATAAACATATAACGGACTTTATATTAGTATAACGGAAAAATAAATGGAAAAAAAAAAAGGCGGGATGTTACAATATGAATGATTTTTATCTCTATGTATGGGATGTGTATTGAAATATGAAATCTTGTGGTCTATTATTATGATTTAATATATATAGGTTAAACCTATAACTCACCAACATTTTTGTTGACGTTTTAAGCATGTTTATTCTCAGGTGATTATTAAGAGCTTCCGCTGTCGCATACTTAAATAAGGACGAGATTTGGAGTCCATGCTTGTATGATATTGTGTAAAAACTGCATGCAAGAAACTTATTTTGTTGTAACATATTTGTATTGTAAACCATTATGTAATGGTCGTGTGTAAACAGGATATTTTAGATTATCATTATTTGATAATCTACGTAAAGCTTTTTAAACCTTTATTGATGAAATAAAGGTTATGGTTTGTTTTAAAATGAATGCAGTCTTTGAAAAACGTCTCATATAGAGGTCAAAACCTCGCAACGAAATCAATTAAAATGGAACGTTTTTAATCAATAAGAACGGGACATTTCAGTTGGTATCCGAGCGTTGGTCTTAGAGAACCAGAAAATTTGCATTAGTGTGTCTTATCGAGTTTGTTAGGATGCATTAGTAAGTCTGGACTTCGACCGTGTTTTCTTTAAAAATGATTGCTCAACATTTTTGTTGGAAAGTATATATTTTTAACATATGAATATTATGTGATATATTAATCTCTTAACGTGTTTGATATTATGTGATAGATGTCTACCTCTAGAACAAGTCCCATTGACTCACCTAATAATAATGAAGAGTCAAATGTAAATTGGAATGATTTGTGGACTGATTCACAAGTTCCCGAAGAGGAACCGGAAGAAGAGTCGGAACCGGAAGAAGAATCGGAACCGGATGAAGAAATAGAACCGGTGGGGGAAATAATAAAACGGTTAAGTAAAAGAAAATCCTCAACCAACCGACCAAAGTTAATTATGGTCAATGGTGTTTCCGCCAAGGAAGCAAAATATTGGGAGGATTACCAATTCTCCGATGAATCGGATTCCGACGAGAATTCCGATGATGTTATAGAAATTACCCCAACTGAATTTAAAAAGGCAAAAGAAAATAATAAGGGAAAGGGCATAAAAATAGAGAAATCTAATTCCAACCCCGATGAACTTTATATGTATCGTCAACCCCCGAAGTCCTTAAGTTGTAACAATGACCCGGGAACCTCTAAACCACCAGGTTTTTCTAAACCAATGTGGACAACGACGGCTCGTATTAGGGGAACATCATATATCCCTAGAAACTTGGCAAAACGAACCAAAACCGAAGAAGAAGAAACGAGCGAGTCGGAATAAGATAGTTGTATTCGTGTGGTGTAATATATGTAATATAGTGTTCTTATGCTTTATGATATATGTAAAAATTGCTTGTATTAATAAGTATTTTTTTTATGAATCTAACTCTTGTCTATTTTACAGTTTAAAAACACAAAATGGATAGACAACCCAATATTTTAAGAGACCTACCCGGAGACATGATTGATGAAATCTTGTCTAGAGTCGGCCAGAATTCTTCGGCACAACTATTTAAGGCGAGATCAGTTTGTAAGACATTCGAAGAACGTTCCAAGAATGTCTTGGTTTATAAGAGACTTTCGTTTGAAAGATGGGGGATATCACATTGGGAAACCCATAAGTTACGATGTGTTTACTTTGACGCATATATTGCGGGAAACCCAAATGCTATTTTACGCAACGGGTTAAGAAATTATTTTGACTCAATATATCCGAATATTGGACTTCGTGATTTATAAAAAGCGGCTAACATGCAACATAAAGAAGCATGTTATGCTTACGGATTAGTAATGTTCGCTTCTCACCAAAGTGAGAACAAGAACATCGGGCTACAACTATTAAACAAAACGTTTCCACAAGTGACGGAGTCGGTAATTGGGGTAAGAAATGAGGTTTTTAGATTATTACGGGACTGTTGGACATTACGTAACCCTCGTCCCTTTGATGACGTTACAACACGCTGTCTTATCAACGGCCATAACGGTTATGTTGCACAAGACCAAGGATGGGAAGTAGTCCTAGTAAAACCAGAATGCATGACTTGTTTCTGGACGTATGAATTACGTGTCTTTATTGCCTTTGCTGAACGACTTGTGTACTAGCTAGAATTGTCTTCACAACTATCTTGTATCAAAGTTAATGTGTGCTATATTTCATGCTTTATGTAAATAAGCGGTATTGTAAGTTTGTAAAATATTGTATAAAAGTTTGAACGCGAAATATTATTATAATCAGTTTTTCATATAGAATTGTAGTAGTTGAATTGTATATTAGCTACTAATTATGAACTTAACGGGTAGGTACTACCCGAATTTAAACTTATAAAACGCTAATATGAAGAAAAAGCTTTTATAAATGAGTTCATATTATGCTACGAAATACTATTAACTACTCTTAATATTCTGTATGATTAACTTGTTCCATTTAACTATTTTGAAGGAAATGGCACCGACTACTCGACACACCGTGAATATGAATGAAGAGGAATTCCGTACTTTTCTAGCTTCAAACATAGCCGCAGTACAGGCTGCGCTACATACCAACAATAACCTTGGATCTAGCAGTACAGGAAATCGTGTAGGATGCACCTACAAAGAATTCACTGCCTGCAAACCTTTGGAATTTGATGGAACCGAAGGACCGATCGGATTGAAACGGTGGACCGAGAAGGTTGAATCGGTGTTTGCCATAAGTAAGTGTACTGAAGAGGACAAAGTGAAGTACGCTACGCATACCTTCACAGGTTCTGCGTTAACATGGTGGAATACCTATCTAGAGCAAGTGGGACAAGATGATGCGTACGCACTACCGTGGTCAGCATTCAAGCACTTGATGAACGAGAAGTACCGTCCCAGAACCGAGGTCAATAAGCTCAAGACAGAACTTAGAGGGTTACGAACCCAAGGATTTGATATTACCACGTACGAAAGACGATTCACAGAATTGTGCCTATTGTGTCCGGGAGCATTCGAAGATGAGGAAGAGAAGATCGACGCATTTGTGAAAGGATTACCGGAAAGAATCCAAGAAGATATAAGTTCACACGAGCCCGCCTCCATACAACAGGCATGTAGAATGGCTCACAAACTAGTGAACCAGATTGAAGAAAGAATTAAAGAACAGACTGCTGAAGAGGCCAATGTGAAGCAAGTCAAAAGAAAGTGGGAGGAAAACGGTGATAAGAATCACCAATACAACAACAACAGCAATTACCACAATAATCGCAACAATTATCCCAACAATCGCAACTACAACAAACGGCCCAACAACAACAACAACAACAACAACAGCAACTACAACAATCATCCCTAAAAACTGGCGTATGTGTTTCGGAGTTTTTGGGGTTTCCCACTTTTCAACAGTTTCTATCTTTGCCAGATCCACCTTAATACCTTCTTTGTTCACTATGTGACCGAGGAATTGAACTTCTTCCAACCAAAATGCACACTTTGAAAACTTAGCGTACAATTCTTCCTTCCTCAATACTTCTAACACCTTTCTCAAATGTTCACCATGTTCTTGGTCATTCTTTGAGTAAATAAGTATGTCATCAATGAAAACAATGACAAACTTGTCAAGGTATGGTCCACACACTCGGTTCATAAGGTCCATGAACACAGCTGGTGCATTAGTTAAACCAAACGGCATGATCATAAACTCGTAATGACCGTAACGTGTTCTGAAAGCAGTCTTTGGAATATCATCTTCTTTCACCCGCATTTGATGATACCCGGAACGTAAGTCAATCTTTGAATAAATAGACGAGCCTTGTAGTTGATCAAATAAGTCGTCGATTCTCGGTAGTGGGTAGCGGTTCTTGATGGTAAGTTTGTTCAACTCTCGGTAGTCGATATACAACCTGAATGTACCATCTTTCTTCTTGACAAACAAAACAGGAGCTCCCCACGGTGATGTGCTTGGTCGAATGAAACCACGCTCTAAAAGTTCTTGTAATTGGCTTTGCAGTTCTTTCATCTCGCTGGGTGCGAGTCTGTAAGGAGCACGAGCTATTGGTGCAGCTCCTGGTACAAGATCTATTTGAAATTCAGCGGATCGATGTGGGGGTAATCCCGGTAATTCTTTCGGAAATACATCGGGAAATTCTTTTGCGACGGGAACATCATTGATGCTCTTTTCTTCAGTTTGTACTTTCTCGACGTGTGCTAGAACAGCATAGCAACCTTTTCTTATTAGTTTTTGTGCCTTCAAATTACTAATAAGATGTAGCTTCGTGTTGCCCTTTTCTCCGTACACGATTAAGGGTTTTCCTTTTTCTCGTATAATGCGAATTGCATTTTTGTAACAAACGATCTCTGCTTTCACTTCTTTTAACCAGTCCATACCGATTATCACATCAAAACTCCCTAACTCTACTGGTATCAAGTCAATCTTAAATGTTTCGCTAACCAGTTTAATTTCTCGATTCTGACATATATTATCTGCTGAAATTAATTTACCATTTGCTAATTCAAGTAAAAATTTACTATCCAAAGGCGTCAATGGAAACTTAATTTAGCACAAAAATCTCTACTCATATAGCTTCTATCCGCACCTAAATCAAATAAAACGTAAGCAGATTTATTGTCAATAAGAAACGTACCCGTAACAAGCTCCGGGTCTTCCTGTGCCTCTGTCGCATTAATATTGAAAACTCTTTCGCGGCCTTGTCCATTCGTGTTCTCCTGGTTCGGGTAATTTCTAATAATGTGGCCTGGTTTTCCACATTTATAACAAACTACATTGGCATAACTTGCTCCGACACTACTTGCTCCGCCATTACTCATTCCTACACCATTTGTTCCTTTCGTTCTATTAACCCCTGGTCCGTAGACCTCACACTTCGCCGCGCTATGACCATTTCTTTTACACTTGTTGCAAAATTTGGTGCAGAACCCCGAGTGATACTTTTCACACCTTTGGCATAGCTGCTTCTGATTGTTGTTGTTGTTGCAGTTATTATTGTTGTTGGGATGATTGTTGTAGTTGTTGTTGTTGTTGTTGTTGTTGTTGTTGTTGTTGTTGTTGTTGGGCCGTTTGTTGTAGTTGCGATTGATGTTGCGATTGTTGGGATAATTGTTGCGATTATTGTTGTAATTGCTGTTGTTGTTGTATTGGTGATTCTTATCACCGCTTTCCTCCCACTTTCTTTTGACTTGCTTCACATTGGCCTCTTCAGCAGTCTGTTCTTTAATTCTTTCTTCAATCTGGTTCTCTAGTTTGTGAGCCATTCTACATGCCTGTTGTATGGAGGCGGGCTTGTGTGAACTTATATCTTCTTGGATTCTTTCCGGTAATCCTTTCACAAACGCGTCGATCTTCTCTTCCTCATCTTCGAACGCTCCCGGACACAATAGGCATAATTTTGTGAATCGTCTTTCGTACGTTGTAATATCAAATCCTTGGGTTCATAAACCTCTAAGTTCTGTCTTGAGCTTATTGACCTCAGTTCTGGGACGGTACTTCTCGTTCATCAAGTGCTTGAATGCTGACCACGGTAGTGCGTAAGCATCATCTTGTCCCACTTGCTCTAGATAGGTATTCCACCATGTTAACGCATAACCTGTGAAGGTATGCGTAGCGTACTTCACTTTGTCCTCTTCAGTACACTTACTTATGGCAAACACCGATTCGACCTTCTCGGTCCACCGTTTCAATCCGATCGGTCCTTCGGTTCCATCAAATTCCAAAGGTTTGCAGGCAGTGAATTCTTTGTAGGTGCATCCTACACAATTTCCTGTACTGCTAGATCCAAGGTTATTGTTGGTATGTAGCGCAGCCTGTACTGCGGCTATGTTTGAAGCAAGAAAGGCACGAAATTCCTCTTCGCTCATATTCAAGGTGTGTCGAGTAGTCGGTGTCATTTCCTTCAAAATAGTCAAATGAAGCAAGTTAATCATATAGAATATCAAGAGTAGTCAATAGTATTTCGTAGCGTAATATGAACTTATTTATAAAAGCTCTTTCTTCATATTAGCGTTTTATACTCTTTAATTCGGGTAGTACCTACCCGTTAAGTTCATACTTAGCAGCTAACATACCATTTCAACTACTACAATTCTATATGAAAAACTAATCACAAAAAAAAAAAATATCATATTCAAACCTTTATACAATAACTTGCAAACTTACAATACCGCTTTTTTTTTTACATATAGCATGAAATATAGCACATAAAACTTTGATACAAAGTAGTTGTGAAGATAATTCTAGTTAATAAATAAGGCGTTCAGCAAAGGCAATAAAGACACGTAATTCATACGTACAGAAACAAGTCATGCATTCTGGTTTTATTAATACCACTTCCCATCCTTGGTTTTGTGGAACATAACCGTTGTGACCGATAGTAAGACAATGTGTTGTAACGTCGTCAAAAGGATGAAGGTTACGTAATGACCAACAGTCTCGTAATAACCTAAAAACCTCATTTCTTACCCCAATTACCGACTCCGTCACTTGTGGGAACGTTTTGTTTAATAGTTGTAGCCCGATGTTCTTGTTCTCACTTTGGTGAGAAGCGAACATTACTAACCCATAAGCATAACATGCTTCTTTATGTTGCATGTTAGCCGCTTTTTCTAAATCACGAAGTCCTATGTTCGGATATATTGAGTCAAAATAATTTCTTAACCCGTTGCGTAAAATAGCATTTGGGTTCCCCGCAATATATGCGTCAAAGTAAACACATCGTAACTTATGGATTTCCCAATGTGATATCCCCCATCTTTCGAACGAAAGCCTTTTATAAATCAAGGCATTCTTGGAACGTTCTTCGAATGTCTTACAAACTGATCTCACCTTAAATAGTTGTGCCGGGGAATTCTGACCGACTCTAGACAAGATTTCATCAATCATGTCTCCGGGTAGGTCTCTTAAAATATTGGGTTGTCTATCCATTTTGTGTTTTTATACTGTAAAATAGACAAGAGTTAGATTCATAAAAAAAAATACTTATTAATACAAGAAATTTTTACATATATCATAAAGCATAAGCACACTATATTACATATATTACACCACACGAATACAACTATCTTATTCCGACTCGCTCATTTCTTCTTCTTCGATTTTGGTTCGTTTTGCCAAGTTTCTAGGGATATATGATGTTCCCCTAATACGAGCTGTCGTTTTCCACATTGGTTTAGAAAAACCTGGTGGTTTAGAGGTTCCCGGGTTATTGTCACAACTTAAGAAATACGGGTGTTGATGATACATATAAAGTTCATCGGGTTTGGAATCAAATTTCTCTATTTTTATGCCCTTTCCCTTATTGTTCTCTTTTGCCTTATTAAATTGTGTTGGGGTAATTTCTATAACATCATCGGAATCCTTGTCGGGATCCGATTCATCGGAGAATTGGTAATCCTCCCAATACTTTGCTTCCTTGGCGGAAACACCATTGACCATAATTAACTTTAGTCGGTTGGTTGAGGATTTTCTTCTACTTAACCGTTTTATTATTTCCCCCACTGGTTCTATTTCTTCTTCCGGTTCCGATTCTTCTTTCGGTTCCGATTCTTCTTCCGGTTCCGACTCTTCTTCCGGTTCCTCTTCGGGAACTTGTGAATCAGTCCACGAATCATTCCAATTTACATTTGACTCTTCATTATTATTAGGTGAGTCAATGAGATTTGTGCTAGAGGTAGACATCTATCACACAATATCAAACATGTTAAGAGATTAATATATCACATAATATTTACATGTTGATAATATATAGTTTCCAACAAAAATGTTAAGCAATCATTTTTCAAATAAACACGGTCAAAGTCCAGACTCACTAATGCATCCTAACAAACTCGATAAGACACAATAATACAAATTTTCTGGTTCTCTAAGACCAACGCTCGGATACCAACTAAAATGTCCCGTTCATATTGATTATAAACGTTCCATATTAATTGATTTCGTTGCGAGGTTTTGACCTCTATATGAGACGTTTTTCAAAGACTGCATTCATTTTTAAAACAACCATAACCTTTATTTTATCAATAAAGGTTTTAAAAACATTACGTAGATTATCAAATAATGATAATCTAAAATATACTGTTTACACACGACCATTACATAATGGTTTACAACAGAAATATATTACATCGACATATGTTTCTTGAATGCAGTTTTTACACAATATCATATGCAACAGCGGAAGCTCTTAGTATTCACCTGAGAATAAACATGCTTTAAACGTCAACAAAAATGTTGGTGAGTTATAGGTTTAACATATATATATCAAATCGTAACAATAGACCACAAGATTTCATATTTCAATATACATCCCATACATAGAGATAAAAATCATTCATATGGTTAACACCTGGTAACCGACATTAACAAGATGCATATATAAGAATATCCCCATCATTCCGGGACACCCTTCGGATATGATATAAATTTCGAAGTACTAAAGCATCCGGTACTTTGGATGGGGTTTGTTAGGCCCAATAGATCTATCTTTAGGATTCGCGTCAATTAGGGTGTCTGTTCCCTAATTCTTAGATTACCAGACTTAATAAAAAGGGGCATATTCGATTTCGATAATTCAACCATAGAATGTAGTTTCACGTACTTGTGTCTATTTTGTAAATCATTTATAAAACCTGCATGTATTCTCATCCCAAAAATATTAGATTTTAAAAGTGGGACTATAACTCACTTTCACAGATTTTTACTTCGTCGGGAAGTAAGACTTGGCCACTGGTTGATTCACAAACCTATAACAATATATACATATATATATATATCAAAGTATGTTCAAAATATATTTACAAAACTTTTAATACATTTTGATGTTTTAAGTTTATTAAGTCAGCTGTCCTCGTTAGTAACCTACAACTAGTTGTCCACAGTTAGATGTACAGAAATAAATTGATAAATATTATCTTGAATCAATCCACGACCCAGTGTATACGTATCTCAGTATTGATCACAACTCAAACTATATATATATTTTGGAATCAACCTCAACCCTGTATAGCTAACTCCAACATTCACATATAGAGTGTCTATGGTTGTTCCGCAATATATATATATATAGATGGGTCGACATGATAGGTCGAAACATTGTATACGTGTCTATGGTATCTCAAGATTACATAATATACAATATAAGTAGTTTTTATCAATCTTGTTTTACTCGCCATTTCTTCGTTTCTAATCCGTTTTGAGTGATTCCAGTGGCCACGGTTTCGTATTGAACTTAACTTTATGAATCTAAACAGAAAAATTATAAGTTTATAGTCGGAAATACAAGTTATAAGTCATTTTTGAAAGAGGTAGTCATTTCCGTCGAAAGAACGACATCTTGATGACCATTTTGAAAACATTACTTTCACTTTGAGTTTAACCATGATTTTTGGATATAGTTTCATGTTCATAAGAAAATTCATTTTTACAGAAATATAGCTTTTAAATCAAAGTTCTTCTTAGCTTTTAATTATCCCAACCAAAACAGCCCCCGATTTTACTACGACGGCGTATATCCAGTTTTATGGTGTTTATCGTGTTTCCGGGTTTTAAATCATTAAGTTAGAATATCATATAGATATAGAACATGTGTTTAGTTGATTTTAAAAGTATAGTTAGAAGTATTAACTTTATTTGCGAACAAGTTTAGAATGAACTAAACTATGTTCTAGTGATTACAAGTTTATAACGTTGAATAAGACAGCTTTTTATGTATGAATCGAATGATGTTATGAACATCATTACTACCTCAAGTTCCTTGGATAAACCTACTGGAAATGAGAAAAATGGATCTAGCTTCAAAGGATCCTTGGATGGCTTGAAAGTTCTTGAAGCAGAATCATGACACGAAAACAATTTCAAGTAAGATTTTCACTCGAAATAAGATTGTTATAGTTATAGAAATTGAATTAAAGTTTTAATATGATTATTACCTTGTATTAGAAAGATAACCTACTATAAGTAACAAAGGTTTCTTGATCTTGGATGATTACTTGGAATGGATTTAGAAAACTTGGAAGTAAACTTGCAATCTTGGAAGTATTCTTGATTTTATGAAACTAGAACTTTTGGAATTTATGAAGAACACTTAGAACTTGAAGATAGAACTTAAGAGAGATCAATTAGATGAAGAAAATTGAAGAATGAAAGTGTTTGTAGGTGTTTTTGGTCGTTGGTGTATGGATTAAATATAAAGGATATGTAATTTTGTTTTCATGTAAATAAGTCATGAATGATTACTCATATTTTTGTAACTTTATGAGATATTTCATGCTAGTTGCCAAATGATGGTTCCCACATGTGTTAGGTGACTCACATGGGCTGCTAAGAGCTGATTATTGGAGTGTATATACCAATAGTACATACATCTAAAAGATGTGTATTGTACGAGTACAAATACGGGTGCATACGAGTAGAATTGTTGATGAAACTGAATGAGGATGTAATTGTAAGTATTTTTGTTAAGTAGAAGTATTTTGATAAGTGTATTGAAGTCTTTCAAAAGTGTATGAATACATATTAAAATACTACATGTATATACATTTTAACTGAGTCGTTAAGTCATCGTTAATCGTTACATGTAAGTGTTGTTTTGAAACCTTTAGGTTAACGATCTTGTTAAGTGTTGTTAACCCAATATTTATAATATCAAATGAGATTTTAAATTATTATATTATCATGATATTATGATGTATGAATATTTCTTAATATGATATATATACATTAAATGTCGTTACAACGATAATCGTTACATATATGTCTCGTTTCAAAATCATTAAGTTAGTAGTCTTGTTTTTACATATGTAGTTCATTGTTAATGTACTTAATGATATATTTACTTATCATAATATCATGTTAACTATATATATATCCATATATATGTCATCATATAGTTTTTACAAGTTTTAACGTTCGTGAATCACCGGTCAACTTGGGTGGTCAATTGTCTATATGAAACCTATTTCAGTTAATCAAGTCTTAACAAGTTTGATTGCTTAACATGTTGGAAATATTTAATCATGTAAATATCAATCTCAATTAATATATATAAACATGGAAAAGTTCGGGTCACTACATCTTTGATATATACGTTTGCCATTGTTATTGCTACCAGGAAACTTGTTATATTCTACAATATCACCAATAGACGTACTAGCAACCTCGTTGCTCCTTGGCTTAAATCTCTCCGACAAATCACAATATTTATCTATTAAAGTCTTATCATGCACTCATCGACATCCTGTAGCGATAGTTTCCTTACCAAAAACCGGGAAGCATTAATCATTAATTCTCGAATTTCGCAGCGTTCCTACGTCAACAGTTATATATCTATATATGACGTGTATCTTCTGGACGGACGAATTTCAATTCGGAATCTCTGAATTTCTGAAAAGCCCTCTAGCTTACGAAACAGATCTCTGAGTTCTGAAAATGCTGATGAAGCAGCAAAAGTTATAGATGGTCTTAATGGCCAAAAGTTTGATGATAAAGAATGAAGTGTAGGAAACACTCAATAGAAAATTGGTACTGGAAAATGAATTAAGAAAACCATGAAGGAGATTGTGAACAAATCACGAAGACTAAGCCTGTACTTAACGAATCCAGATGATTCAGTATCTACTGAAACCTTTAAACGAATATCTTGCTCCTACTTATTCTAAATCCACGCGGAAAGATTTTCTTCATCAACCTTTGATCTTAGAAATTCCAAAAAAAAAATCATCATAAATATCTTCGATATTTCTGAAGATATATTCATAAATATTCTTGTCCGAAATTATCTATCTTTCGTGCTATCTATGTTACATCATAAAAGAAACTGTTTTAGTTTCTATCTTTCTATAAAATTTGAGTTTAAATTATGGATGATTTTTGGAGAAGTATTGGGAATTGAAGCATGAGTTCGTATAATATAATGACACCGGGCCAACGTGGTTATATTACAGTAAGTTATGCTAAATTTTTAATGTAACATGATGATGATTCAAAGACCTTATCCTCATCATGTGTCATGTTACACGACTCTTTCATTCTACTTAAGCTCTAAGCATATCACGGAAATATTTCCTTGATATTTCTGTAATTCCAACAGTTGCTAATAAATCGTGTTATTTCATTTTCATTCTGATTAGAAGATTTTCTTTAAACTCCATGAATTCCGGAAATTCACCATGACTACGTCAAAAGTTGAGACGAAACTTTTCACTCTTTTGTGATAGCTTCACTCGTACGCTTCGAGTAGTCGAATTGTTTTATCTACATTACTCAATGGTAATAAAACTCTATTTATCAACTCATATTCGTAATGAAAAACATTTTTAGTGTTAGCCATGACGACCTCACTCAAATTTCGGGGACGAAATTTCTTTAACGGGTAGGTACTGTCACGACCCGAAAAATTTCGACTAATTTTGAACCAAACTCTCGATACGATTTAATATTTTCGACAAGATAAGCAAAGTCTGTTAGGTTGAGTCTCAAAAATTTTGAACTGTTTTCATATATACATTTGATCTTTGATTATTCTCGACGATTCATGAACCATTAATTGTAAATAGATACATATATATTTTAAAATTATAAATACATATAATAATTCGAAATATAATTTGAAATATTATATTATTTAGTTATTATGAAAGATAATTAAAAATTGTTGTGTAATTATATATATGAACATTGTAATACAAGTAATTTATAAAGATATTATATATAGAATGTGTAATTTTTCATTTCTTTTGTATTAATATTAATTTGTTATATTAATATTATTATTAGTACTAATAACATTATTATTGATAATCATTATTATTAATATCTATGTTCTTATTATTATTATTTATTAATAATAAATATAATAAAATACGAATAATCTGTTAACTATCAACTTTAACTATTATTTATATGGTATGAGATTCCATGTCAAAACAATAGAAGTTAAATGGAAAAAGGAAATGTCGGTACAATCAAACAAGATATAGACTTCTTTAATTTCAATCATTCTTGAATTTATCAAAAGGGTACTATTGAAACACTATACTTAATTGAACGTAATTGATATTTGGTTGGTGATTAGTATCTATCTATCCTAATATGTATCTACCCCTATTATTTATATATATCTATATATGAGAACACCCATTTCATAAAGATAAACCAAACATCCTCGTTCCCCTTCTTTCTACAACCACTATCACTTGCATATATGTTTCTACTGCTTCCCGAGAACATCACACTTATGTTTGATAAAAACCACCAAGATAATCACCACTTTGATCACTGTTTCTTCAACCATCTACACCTTCACACCACTTTTCAGATGGTCACCTCCTATTACCGTTCCTTGTTTGATACTTTGTTTTCGGTTTATAATAGTGTATCGGCAAGCATCAATCGCCACCACTTTGAACCACAAACAACCACCATCATCGTGACACTCTCAAACCACCACCTTCTTTCTTGGTTTTCTCCTTCGTGAAACCCACTTCACCACCTCACCTTCATAATCACAAAACCACCTTTGGTTTTCTGCTTTTTCCTGTTTCCTAGTCGTAAACACCCATAACCTTCACCCAAAACCACCACCCAAATCATCACAAAACCCTTCGAACCACCAAAATCGAATAAATATTACTGTTGTATCTGCTACTGTTTCCTGTTTTCATACGATTAAACCACCTGCTACAACAATTCGATTGGACTTGTTCACTTTCGGTCGAAGCTCCACAAACCACCATCTCAATCTTTCTCTCTCATCCTCCCTCCCCTCTTCTTTGTAAATCACCACCTTCAACCTCCTTCTATTTATTTTATTTTTCTTTTCTTTTAGTCTACACCCAACGAAAACATGAAACTGCTCGATATTGCTTCTTTTCGCCACCTATTAAGTCACTCCAACCGCCACCATGATTAAACCACTGCTACAGCTCGCTTGTTACTGTTTCTGTTATGGTTTGAAGAACCCAGCAGATTAATGAAGATGACGCGATGCTAAGATGAAGAGATCACGAAAGAATGATAAAGATACCGCTACTTCGTTATCTCTTTTTCCTATTCTATTTCTGATACTGTTATAACGATGAAGAATGATGGTGTGTATCAGTTACATAAGTGGTAGGGTTGCTTATCATCGAATTATACAGGTGGGGTACCCAAATACACCCGTGATTCTCCAGCTCACCCTAATTTTCTTTGAACCGCTCATTCAATAACATAAAATACGGATCCTTTTATTATTTTGCAACTTGGACTATCAGGTTTTCTAATTGGGCCGAGGATATAACGTTGGGCTGAGAGTTAGAAAGTTGGGCCGAGAACCTTTTAAGGTTTTTGTCTGGGCTAATATTAAGGTGGCGGCCCAATGAGGTTTGATTAAGGACAATCGTAATGCTGATGAAGTAAAAAAAAATATGAGTTATATACCTTAGAATATAAGGTTAATCAGAATAGTCATAGCAGAGGAATGGTTAAGAGTATGACTTGTTAAGTGGGAGGTCACAGGTTCGAGCCCGGGCAACGACAGTTTATTTTAAAAGCCTTCCCATTTGAGGTAATCATTCTTATTTATTATCATTATTATTATTATTATTATTATTATTATTATTATTATTATTACTACAAATAAATGACTAGTATAATTGTCAAAATTAATATTAACATTATTAAATCTAAGTATTATTATTATTATTATTATTATTATTATTATTATTATTATTATTATTATTATTATTATTATTATTATTATTATTATTATTATTACTATTATTATTTTATTTTTATTATTATTATGTCATTACAAATATTAAAAATATAAATATTAATATCATTATTAATACTAGTAAAATCATTATTTTGTAGTTATTATTATTAGTATTCATTATTATTAAAATTAACATTTTTATTAAAAGTACCATTTTTTATTTAAGTTATCATTTTTATCATTTATATTACAAATATCATTTTTAACTCTATTATCATTAAGATTATATTTTTATCATTACTAATATTATTTTAATATTATTGTAATTTTAACAAACAAACGATATAAATATATATATATATATATATACACACAGATATATTTAATACACCTAACATAACAAAAGTAATATTTTTATTTATTTTAAATATATAAAAAGAATATATGAAACATATAGGTTATCAATATAAGAATAGTGTAACTAACATATATACAAATTTGTACGATTACCATTACATGTGTTAATATACATAATTGAATATAGGTTCGTGAATCCGAGGCCAACCCTATATTTGTTCAATACCGTCATATGTATTTTTACTACAAAATACATTAGGTGAGTTTCATTTGCTCCCTTTTTAATTGCTTTTGCAATATATATTTTTGGGCTGAGAATACATGCGCTGCTTTTATAAATATTTACGAAATAGACACAAGTACTTAAAAATATATTCTACGTTGAGTTGTACCACTGGCATACTTTCCTGTAGCTTGGTAACTACTATTTACATGGGTATTGTAAACGCGAATCCTGTTGATAGATCTATCGGGCCTGACAACCCCAACCGGACTGGACGACCAGTATTCAATGGTTGCACAGTACTTCATTTGGTTACTACACTTGGTACAGTGTAGGGAGATTTAATAATAAAGGGATTATGCGACGTTGATTAAATGTTAAGTATGGTTACCAAGTGCTCAACCACTTAGAATGATTTACATACACTTGCGAGTGTATTATGTTTATGATTATGAAATCTTGTGGTCTATTAAGATATTAAAATGATTGTTATAATAAACCTATGAACTCACCAACCTTTTGGTTGACACTTTTAAGCATGTTTATTCTCAGGTACGAATTAAGTCTTCCGCTGTGCATTTGCTTATTTTAAGGACATTACTTGGAGTCGATCATCGCAATGGGGCCAAATCTTGATGACTTTGTCCAGGAGGATAAGGACGGGTCCTCACAGTGACTCTTTAGGATCAGCTTGATATCTGACACAGAGACATGTGGCCAACATAATATCTAGTCTGCTGGCTATGAGATAAAGTAGGGATCCAATCATACCTCTATATTCAGTGATATTGACAGGTTCACCATTGGGATCAGCATCTATTTTAATGGATGCTTCCATTGGGGTCCCTATATCTTTTAAACAGGTCAGACCAAATTTCTTTAACATATCTTTGATATATTTATCTTGACTTATAAAAATTCCATCATCAAGTTGTTTAATCTGCAATCCAAGAAAGTATTGCAGATCTCTTTGTAAACTCATTTCATATGTCTTTGACATAAGTTTTGAAAATTCTTGATAATGTGTTTCATTTTTAGAACCATAAATAATATCATTCACATATATATGTACCAGCAAGAGATCACCATCTATCTCTTTTGAGAATAGAGTGGTATCAATTGTTCCAACTTTAAAATCTATACCAGTGAGATACACATGTAGTGTCTCATACCATGCTCTTGGTGCCTGTTTGAGGCCATAAAGAGCTTTGTCTAGTTTGTAGACATGGTCTGGATATTTACTGCTTACAAAACCAGGAGGCTGTTTGACATAAACTTCTTCTTGCAGCTTCCCATTTAGAAATGCATATTTAACATCCATCTGGAATACCCTAAAGTTCATCTTAGCAGCATATGCCAAGAACAATTTGATAGCTTCCATCCTAGCCACTGGAGCTTATGTCTCTCCATAATCCAATCCTTATTCCTGTTTGAAACCTTGAGCTACCAATCTAGCTTTGATCCTAATCACAATCCCATCTTCATCCATCTTATTTTTGAAAACCCACTTGGTACCAATGATTTTTTTAGTTTCATCATCAGGTTGAGGTACCAAAGTCCAAACCTTATTCCTATCAAACTGGGAGATCTCTTCTTGCACAGCTCCTGCCCAGCTTGGGTCTTTGATTGCTTCTTCAGGACATGTAGGTTTAATGGTAGATACAAAGTTTACATGCATACAAAAATTGTTGGTTGCATGTCTTCTTGTTTTAACACCACTGGCCAGATTACCAATAACTTGTTTAATTGGATGCT
Source organism: Rutidosis leptorrhynchoides (assembly GCF_046630445.1). Lineage (NCBI taxonomy): Eukaryota > Viridiplantae > Streptophyta > Magnoliopsida > Asterales > Asteraceae > Rutidosis > Rutidosis leptorrhynchoides. Next base: position 509,253,144 of record NC_092336.1, read on the forward strand.
TCTTTGTCCATCTAGTGTTATGAACGGGTTAGCTTGTTGTGGAACACACAACATCTTGATCATCAGCTGGCTCAGAGGAATGAGCAGCAATGGGAGACAGCTATTCATTATGAGTGCAACCAGTACCAGCTTGAGATCCTTCAGAACCAGTAGACCTATGCTCAAGTTGTAAAACTTCAGTAGAGCCAGAAGGTCCACCTGGTTTAGACACAGATGGAACAGAGTGTTCCATATCATCATCAGAGAACCCAACAACATGGATCGGTAAGGGATTTGCTGTTGGTTCTTCTTCATCATCTAGAGCTTGCTGAGTTGGCTCTTCAAACAGTAACTCCTCATTTTCTTGACCAGAAGATGAAGTAGAGGCAGTTTCATCAAATGTAACATTAATAGATTCTTCAAAACAACCCCTTCTTTTATTAAAAACCCTATATGCCTTTGACATGTTGGAATATCCAAGAAATATACTTTCATCAGCCTTAGCATCAAACTTGCCTAGCTGATCCCTATTGTTTAGAATGAAACAGGGAGTGCCAAATACATGAAGAAATGAAATTGAGGGTCTTCTGTCTTTGAGAACTTCATAAGCAGTTTTCTGATGTCTTTTCACTATTAAAGATCTATTCTGGGTAAAACAAGCAGTGTTCATAGCTTCTGCCCAGTATGAATTTTTCAGCCCAGACTCAGCCAACATAGATCTTGCTACTTCAATGAGAGTTCTGTTTCTTCTTTCTTCAACACCATTCTGTTGAGGTGTTCTCACAGCAGAAAAATTCTGTGAAATACCTTTGTCAGCACAAAATTCTTTCAAAGTAGCATTTCTGAATTTTGTACCATGATCACTTCTAAGCTGCTTCACCAGTTGCCCATTCAGTAGTTCCATTCTTTTAATAAAATTGATAATTTCATCAGCAGCTTCACTCTTTTGCTTCAAAAAGAATACCCAAGTGTATCTGGAATATTCATCAACAATCACCAGTGTATACTTATTCCCACTACAGCTGGATATATTAACAGGACCAAAAAGATCCATATGAAGTAGGTGAAATGGTTTCTCAACAGATGAAATCTGCTTTGACTTGAATGAGGCATGGTGATGCTTCACTTTTTCATATCCAGGACACAATCTGTCCTTCACATAAGACATTGTGGGTAGCCCAGACACCAAACTTTTACTAGATAATTTGTGAATATCTTTAAAGTTGAGATGTGAGAGTATCTTGTGCCATAACCATTTGAGATTGTCTGCTGCCTTTGAATAAAAACAAGTATCAGTTATTGTGACTGCTGTATTCAGGTCAATTTGATACATGTTCTCATGTCTTTTGGCTATCAGCAGTGGCTTCCCTGTCTTATCAAAAATAGTGCCAATTTTCATTATGAATTGAACTATCTTATTTTTGCTTGTCAGTTGGCTTATGCTGAGTAAGTTGTGTTTAAGCCCAATGACATATGCTACATTTGAGAATGTAACATTCTCATTTGTTAAAGTACCAAAACCCTTTGTGTAACCCAACGAATTATCTCCATATGAAACAACTCCCATCCTTTTCTTGATAGTCCATTATCAGGGACTTACTTCCAGTCATATGCCTCGAACAACCACTGTCAAGATACCAGATTTGCTTGTTTTGAATGCCCTGCAAAGTAGCTAAGAGATTAGTTCTTTTTGGGAACCCATCCAAGGATGGGTTCTGGAAGGGTCATCTTTGATTATCTATTCTTGTCTGCTGGTTTGCTTGAAGAGGCAGCAGCAAATGGGGTTAGGGTTAGAGTACACCGGTTGACTAAGTGAAACTTGCTGCCACACTTGTAGCATTTTCTCACATTTGGTATCGGTGACTGGTCATACACTGAGTAAATGGGTGCGGTAAGATCGGGTCTACTTTCAGATATGGCAGCTATGAGTTGGTTAAGCTTGACAGTCATTATCTCAGTGATAGATGACTCAACACATGATTCCACAATTTGGTTCACTTTAGCTTTTCCCTTAAGGGCAGCTTTCCTTTTAGAACCAGTACCATAATCATGGCATACTGCTTTGCCTTTGTTGTTCGACGAGCCAGTGTGGAAAGTTACTGACCCGTCAGCTGATACCGGACAATTCGTGTGAATCTTGATTGCTGCCTTTGACTTGCCAGTATTGCGTTTTACTGGCTTGTCAGCAGCTACTGGTTGACCAGTACAATTTTCATCAGCTGGCTCAGCATTGGTGGAATTTGAACATGAATGGGATTGAATCGTTTTTGACTTTCTTTGGTTGTTTTCAGTGATTTCCCTTTTAATGCGTCTTTCCTTTTGAGTCATGTAGTAAATGCTTGAGGGATCAGTAGTTTCATTAATTGAAGTACTGGTTTCCTTGGCTTTTACGTCATCCTCCAAAATTTCTTTCATGGACGGTGGTGGGGTCTTTGTAGGTCTGACAAACTTATTTGTTAAGACCTTTTTACCCTTAACTATCTTGGCAAAAGCATTTGGCAAGACAGCTTCAGGATCAGTTTCGAGAATGGGGTCCATGTAGGTAACTTCTGCAAGAGCAACAGCAGCATAGTCACCAGCAAAGAAGGCTTCAACTTGGGCAGGCACCTGCTCATTTACACACTTAGCTGTGCGTTGAGCAGATGTACACCATGAAGCAACAACCTTCTTGAGGTCGTTTAGCTGGTTCTTAACATCTGCTGCCTCAACGTGAAGAGACTTTAAAGCAAAATTTTATTTTTCAAGTTTTGAAATCTCATCCTTCGGGATCTTAATTTCATCAGTTTTGCTTTTAAGTTTATCATTTAAAGATTTGTTATCATTTTTCAAAACTTCTTCACATTTATTGCCTCTGCATAGATTAACTCTTAGGTAGTCAAACATTTTAGCTTTTTCATCATCAGTATAAGTTCGAAAATTATCAACCTTATACAGCATTTTAGTTTTCCATTGAAGTGAATCCTTTTTCAGGTCAGCTTCCCTCATATCAGACACAAATGTACTATCATTATCATCCTCATCAGACTCCTCGACCTCTTTGGCCATCAAACACAACTTTTTACCAGAAGCATAACCAGCATCATCATCATCAGTATCACTTTCAGAAGATGAAGAAGAGCTGGTTTCATTCCAGTCATGATGCTCAATAACTAGAACCTTTTCTGGCTTTTTTTCCTTCTTATCAGTCTTTGCATTTTCCTTCATCTGAGCTTTCATATCTTTGTACTTGTTCTTGTACTTATCAGCTTTTGAGGAAGATTTAGCATGTGAGATTGATGGTTTCCTGGACATGCATTCAGCAGCAAAATGTCAAACCTTCCCACAATTGTAACACTCAGACTTAGGACCCTTGACTGATTTGCTGCTATACCTAGCACTTGGTTTCTTACTCCCTTTGTATGACTTGCTGGTTCTATTACGATTAAACTTTTTGAACTGCCTAGCCAGCAAAGCCATACCTTCAGCAAACCCTTCCACATCATCTTCATCATCACTGCTCTTTTCAGATCCAGTACCACTCTCCACATCATCTTCAACTAACTCTTCTTCTGCTGTCAACTTTTGAACCAGTAAAGCCTTTTTGAGCTTTCTTTTTAGCAGCAGCAATAAGAGAAGTATCTTCTGTTTTAGAAAATTTTGATGTGGTGAGGGCAGACTTAAAGTTTTCTTTCAAGTTTAATTCAAGTTTAGCTTCTGCCTTCTCATGGTTCCAAAGTGTACCATAGAGGAAAGACATGTTAAAGTTCTTTAAAGTCTGGGTGGTTCTTAGAGGGTCAGTCACTGATTTTCATTTAGCAGACAATGAGTCAATGAATTTGTTTACTTGTTCAAAATCAGTATATGTGATTTTCAAAGTAAACAGGTCAGCAACTAAGGAGTTAAACCTAATGAAGGTTTGCTCAAGGGTCTCATTCTTATAGGCAAAGAACATTTCATAATCTCTTTTCAAAGCAATAATCTTGTTCTGCCTAACCTCATCCATGCCTTCATAAGTAACATCTAGATAGTCTAACATAAGTTTAGCATTCAGTTTTCCCTTAATCAGTTTGAACAGATGATTAGGTAAAGTTATAGCTAATAGAGTTCTGATCTTAGGGTCAAGTCCAACACGACGTTTGTCCTCAGCATCCCATTTGGCTGGAGTGAGAACAACCTCTCTGCCAGGAATGGCAGGAGTGTCAGCAGTGGCTAGAATGCTATCAATAGTCTCAGTTGGGACAAATGGACCATCTGTGGCAATACCAGGCATGAATGGGTCAATAGACTCCAGGTGAAGCATGAACATTGCCTTTCAAGTTTCATACTCATCTTCATCAAATTTGGGTGGTCTATTGGATGAGCCATTTTCAAGGTAAGCTGTATTTGAGTATGCAGCCATGAGAGAATTCAGATCCAAGATATTAAATTATCAAGACTGATGCTCTGATACCAGTTGTTGGTCCCTTGATAAACAACAGGAGTATTGTAGGGGGGGAGGGGGTGAATACAATTCTTTTTAATTCTCTTAACAGTTAAACACAATTTAGTATTCAAGCAAGTAAATTAAATAGAGTCAAAGGTAATTTTCAACGGTTATTCTTTATTGATTAAATTACAAAGAATTACAACTATCCTTGGCAGAATGATAGTTGGTTGATACAGATTTATCTAAGTATAGCTTCAGAGTGCGTTCTAAGCTATTACACACTTTGGACTTTAAATAAACAAGCCCACACCACTAGTTGTTACAATAGTGGATACAACAATTTATTGTAGTCATATTATCCGTGCAATTGTTTCATTGTCCACCGGTACATAGGATGTCTGTACTTGTGGGGACAACTGCATCAGAGAGCGTGCTCTCCTCTTTCCTCTTTGGTAGCTATTTGCAGGAACACCCCAATTCGGTTTGGCACCACTATTTGTTTAAACAAATAGAATGTTGTGTTCCCTAGGCATTGACAAAGTATAACACATGTCTGCACATGCGTTAAACTTCTGCATTCCCACGTGGTCTTGTAAGGTCACTTGTCAGCCGCCGACGCGTGTCCTTTCCTGTTCAACTTTGTCTTTGACTTCTGTTGAATAGTACGATTGATGTAGACCACTCAGGAAACTAATATGCTTGTAATGGAGCATAGCTGTCTTCTGTAGTAAGCTGCATTCCAGTTGTGCTGGTTCTTCATTGCTGAGACACTTGATATTCTTGAATTGCTGGGTACACATCCTGTGCTGATTGAAGACTACTGTCTATCTTGTGCTGATAGACTAACCATCAAACTAAACAATCGACACAGCAATATCTGCTGTCTATACATGAACAAACTTGTGTTGGCTGCACATAATATTTTAGTGCAAATAAATTACAGTTTTGTCATAATTAAATCCTTAATTATTTTGGGGACTCAACAGAGATGTCGCGGGTTGACCGGCAACAGTGGGTCTTCGAAGACCTGAGCAACCGTCGAATGCGCTCTATCCGATACCCTTCGAAAACCAAATACCCTTAGTGACAAGAAGCTTAAATCAGCCCGCATACTCCATTGATCATGGAATATCCGACCATACACTTGGTCACCTCGTTTCAAAACACGCAAGCATCAAACTTACCCTGATATTCCCACTGTCGACTTTCAACAGATGCATTTGGTTCGTTACCTACCCGCTCTAACCCGAGAGAAAAACACCCTCCCGAGCTCCCATAACAAACCCACATCTCTGAAAACATAGATCGTATCGATCGAAGTTTTCGAGACAAAATCCTCTTGCGCTCTCGTCGTCAAACCCGAAAAGTTCACCCTGAAAACTGTCCAGATTAAAAAAATCATCTCTCAAGATCCAACGGCCAGATTAGCCTTGAATTTTTACCACATGTAGATCCATGTGTCTGTTACCTGCAATCCAAAATTCAAGTCGATCCAACAGTTAACGAGCCCACTATGAAGCCACATCACATCAACCATATCATGAATATGCTTCGGGCATGAAGATTTGATGAACACGAAAAGTGAGTTTAAACTCCCCAAAGATGACGTCGAACCTGACACTGCAAAAACATCACCAAAGAATGAACCGGCCTTCGTAGCACTATCTTTCGAAGCACACAGCGCCGGGATACCAACGATTTCAAGCCAAGCAAACCGATGATAAGACGAAGCAAGATCCGAAAAAGGAGATATCAAGACGAAGTCATGAGACCGCGGGTTTAAGGGCTGCCGGAGAAAGGTGGTTAAGGGTGAAGGAAGGGTGGAAAGGTGAAGATTTGTTTTGGGGGAATGTTAAAAGTTTGAATAAGTGCCGTTGGAAAAAGGTGTGAGTGAGAGCATTTTCCTTCATTAGTACTCTCAAGAGACTTCTATTTATCAACATTTCACAAGTCGTCTCTATTGCATCACTAATGTGACATCGATGTTATTTTATTTAGGTATTAATTCATTTAGTATTAAGTATAAGTATTAAAATTTAAAATATTGTATTATTGAACTATGATTATTTGAGTCTTTCATTTCCAACAATAGAAACAAATCTACACCCTACTTTATAACATGAAGAACTGCATTAATTCAACTTTTAGATGAGCAAGAAAATCATTGAATTCAACATTACAGTTACCGATGCTCCTTAATTGACGCTGAACCGTCAGTTAAAAACTAGGTTTAACCATTGAATTCAGTTGATTATCTTTTGATAACGGTCGTAGACTTCTAGCTTTCTAAAAAAGTTTCAAGTCTTGAGCATTTGTTCTAGTCCAGCCGTTTAGGTTGTTAAGCATCACATTACTTTTCTTTTTGTTCCCAAGTATGATACGTTTATAACTTATATGAAGAACTGCATTAATTTCAATTTTAAGATGAGCAACATGAACATGATTTACAAGTACTCCTTAATTGATACTTAACCTTCATTGCTTATGGTATAGGATATAGCCGGTGATGGTTGCTTTAGCCTTGGTATGGTGGCACGTTTTGAGCCCACATTGCGCACAAATGGTGTGTGGATGTACCCTCGGTTGTTTTGGGAAACCGGAATTCTCGGTCAAGTTTTATATCTTGAAGCACATTCGGTTGGCGTTTCTGCAACCGGGATTGGTTGCTTCTTCGATGATCTTGGTACTTAATCCACACTTTCTTTTTAAAAAATTGCTACTCTATTTTATAAAGTTTCATGTAGTTTTGATTTCTTTATGAATTAGTTTTCGTAAACAAGATTTTGTTTTCGCTCTATGGCAGTGCATGAGGTTCTTGATTTCTTGGGTTGACAGGGTCAAAATATCAGAGCCTCTATCATTTCACAGTTGGTGGACCCATTGTTGACAATCGTATAATGAACCTTCCTGCGTATCCTGGCCCGTGTGTTATCACATAAATTAGTCGGTTTTTATAACTGCAGTTGCACTTTTCGGTTTAATATCAGTTGTATAAAGGGATCAAGATTCGATCTTGACATCGTAAGATGTAATAGTAGGGGTGCTTTGAGATTACGTTTTGAAAATAAATTTTTGTTTCTTTGAAAATGTAATAATCAGTATGGAGTAAGGAAGGTGATATTTTATGTCATGTATTGATACATACATCAAGATATCACCATATCAATGCGTATGGTACAACAAATAATAACATCCTGTTTTTTGCTTACGCATCAAAACGTTTGTTGCATATATCATTTCCATCTGGAAAACTACTAATCGGATACCTTGTTTCATAACGTAACTGACGCACCCCCAGCCAACAAAATCTGCTACAAATCTTCCCACATGGGTTGGGATTATCTGGTTCTAGCCCTTCTAGGTTAGTTAAAAAATTTCACCTCTGGCATCTACTCTTCTATTGGTTGATTAATAATCATATGTTGGTACCAGTTTATGCAGTTATAGTATTAGTATACCTGTATTTGTTAGTGCAATTCACAAACTATAAGTTTTGAAATACCTAGCTTTGATAGTCTAATTTATACAATTTTGGAAGCTTTGTAAAAAATGGCGCAGTTTCGAATCTTTGGTACGACAGGAATTTATTAATTTACACAGTTTGCAGCGCAGCTAAATCCAGGTACTTTTAAATGTTAATTAATCAACCAGCTGGATTATGCAATGTTACTAGGAACACTACTTGAAGCTTATAATGATAACTCCGAAACAAATAAGCATGCTTGATCCTCTGTTCATTTTTTCCTTTAAGAGTTGGAATCCAGCTAAAAAAGAACCCAATGTACATTGAACATTTGGTGAATAGGGTAACGGATAGTTCACAACATTACTGTTTTTAGAAAATCACAACTGACAACTAAATTACGATTTTCTCAATACAAAACATATTACGGAGTAAAACATCATGTGTTTATATTAATTGTCACACATTTGATTTTATATAGCATCCACGTGTTGTTTTGTCATCTATAATATATCATTCAACGGTTTATTTTCAACGAACTCGTAGTTCCATGGGATTCAACTAATCTTTAGGCCACTCCCTATCGTAACTAAACTATTTATCCTCTTAACCTTTTACATCAGCGTCACATCAACACCAATATTCTATAACTAACTCATAACTAAACAATCCATATCATGGCTAAAACAATACTCTTTTTAATATATACAACGTACAAGCAATAAAGCATCAAGTTCAACAATAAAAGTCATTGAGACCCACAATTCCTATAAGTAACCTAAGCACTTTCGTGAAATTGATGGTGAGTGCGGATAACTAACGCGGGTAACTAGCTTGTGCATATGGTTAATTACGGGTAATGAGCTAGTAATGAGCGGATAATGAGCTGTAGGAAGTGGTCTTAAGAGCACTCTCAACGGTAGTGCCAATCTTGTGCCAATCTTATGCTACCATTAGGAGTGTGTTGCCAATCACTTGCCAATTTCATTTAGCCAATCATTTTGTCAATTTTTAGTATTTTGATACATGGAAGTGTAAATTTGGTTTATTAATTAATTTAGTGTGTATTTCATGGTTGAGAGTAACATGTGATGGATTAGTGATGAAAAGGAAATTATGATGTGGCGCTGATATGACAGTGTGTTAATCCGAAGAAAAGCGTCATGACTGGGATGCTCTAATATAACAATAACAATTAACGACTACTGACCAATTGTGACGTACATCAATTAACTTCTTAATTTTTGTCCGCATGTATGCACAAACAACTAAGTGGGCTTTTTTTTGTCATTTAATGTTTGGGCTTTTTTTTGTCATTTAATGTTTGGGCTTCAGCCCACCAAAAATGAGTTATTTGCAGTAGGGTTTTCCCATAAATTGATTTGTACAGTAGTATCTTTCTATACCTTTTGACTTTCCTACTTGTTCTATACTGTCTTTATATATATATATATATAAGTGTGTTAATCCGAAGAAAAGCGTCATGACTGGGATGCTCTAATATAACAATAACAATTAACGACTACTGACCAATTGTGACGTACATCAATTAACTTCTTAATTTTTGTCCGCATGTATGCACAAACAACTAAGTGGGCTTTTTTTTGTCATTTAATGTTTGGGCTTTTTTTTGTCATTTAATGTTTGGGCTTCAGCCCACCAAAAATGAGTTATTTGCAGTAGGGTTTTCCCATAAATTGATTTGTACAGTAGTATCTTTCTATACCTTTTGACTTTCCTACTTGTTCTATACTGTCTTTATATATATATATATATATATATATATATATATATATATATATATATATATATATATATATATATATATATATATATATCATCTACTTACCAGTTTTTACTTTTCTTTTGTTATATAAAATAAAATAAAATAATACATTATGAATTGTTACGCTTTAAAAATGGATTCTCGGGTTTTATTTTTTATAAATTGTTACATATTACAGATCTATTTTTATTTCAAATACTGAGTTGTTTTTCATGATCTTTTGTTATTTGGTTTTTATAATAATAAAGGATATTTGTAATTTACAGTGACGAAATTTGCTTGTTATGAAGTTGTGTTTTTATATTTAGCTTCCAACGAAAACTTAGATCTATTTTTCTGTAAATAAATATTGTAGATCTGTAAATAAATATTGTAGATCTGTTATAGATCTGATAGATCTGTTTCTGTAAAATCACAAATTTCTTTAAAAAAACTTTTCATGTGTCTATCAGTTATAGATCAGCATGTTTATCTTTATTACCGATTCAATACACATTACATTTCGTTGTACAATTTTTTTGTATCACAAAATGTAAAAGTATATTTATTGTAATTAAACAAAGAGGTATTTAATTAAGTGTATGGAGTATCAGTATTTAAAAAATGTTCTCTAATTGTATGCACACGGGCTGTCCTCAAAAGGACTTTTTAGGGTCTATTGATTTTAATTTAATCAATAAAACTTTGTTTCATTTCTTGTATATTCCTGAAACTGATGGTTTTCATTTTCTCTAAACGTCGTCAAATAACACGAAGTTCTTCATTTGCCGTCAAAAATCCTCAGATCCCATTATGGTTTTTTCTCGCCCTAAACTTCATCAAATATCTCCTTTAATCCATATTGTTTTCAATTCAAACCCTTTACATATCGTGAATCTTCTCAAAAAATTATGTTTTCTATTCACAATTGTTTGCTGATGTTATGACTCGATCTAAGAAGCTAGATCTAATTTTCATATATAATGCTACATTCGTACAAAACAACACCGTTTTCAGCATTCCGCCGCCTTGAATCCTTATCTCGTTATGCTTTTCTCTCCCTCTAAACTTCATCAAATATCTCATTTGATTCCTATTCTTTTCAATTCAAAAACTAAATCTAACTTTCAATATAATGCTACATTCGTACAAAACAACACCGCTTTGATTGCGTCGTGATGCAGGTCTTACTACCGGACCTAATAATTCTAAAAAAGAGGATGATTGTAGGTAACTATCTTTTCAACTACATTAAAGTCATAAATTATGTGATTTATGTTGAATTCATAATGTACATGATTTATCTTTACTAATTTTTGATTATGTTAAAATTGTTTAAAAATGAGTTTTTACTTCCTTTTATCCATTTGTGTTGTTTGTTTACATATATATCAGTATAATAACTAGCTACTGCGTCATTGCCATCGACGTACAAACACATATATTAATATACACTTGATTGATTGATTCATCATAAACCATTTGAATTCATCCTTATGGTTACACTAAAGAGCGTTACGTTTGGTCTTTAATCTCAACGACTAGTATTTTTTGTGTGTGTAGGATTAGGTTATAGTTATTTTGCATGGGCTTGAAGGACTATTGGTTGGTTGAGAGTGGATTCTTTTTGATACTTGGTTTTCATTGAAATTTATGGTATGTATGCTTTAGCAACTGCTAGGCACTCTTATGAATCAGCCCTGCATTTAATTTTTTTAAGGAGGTGAAACACGATCTAATCCCAAGGCAGGGGTGTTCATTGGTTCGGTTTTCGGTTTGTTCAGTGTATTCGGTCTTGAATTTTTTTTTGGGCAAAACCGAAAACCGAATTCAAAATCAAAACCGAAACTGAATTCGAATTCGGTTCGGTTTTGGTTAAAAGTGAAAATCATTAAAAAAAATTCAAAACCATGGTAGTTTAATTGTGGCGTTACTAACGTCTTAATTATTTACAAGTTTAAACAATGACATACTATTACAGTTTAATTGTAATGTTTACAGCCTTCTTATTAAGAAGATAAACATAATAATTTGAGAAAAATAAATATAATGTAGGCTACCTAATTGTCATATGAGTGAGAATCCATTTAGATGACTGGATCACAAAATACAATGACATTAAAACATATATATACAAATTATATATATTAAAATTTTTGAATTCGGTTTTCGGTTTAACCGAAATCAGAATTTTCAAAACCGGACCGAAAACCGAATTCAAATTCGGCTTTACTCGATCCGAAAATCGATCTTCAAATTCGATTTTGGTTTTTCTCAGTTTGGTTTTTGGGTTTCTCAAGGTAAGAACTTTGACTTAGTTTAGTCTAGTAATAATGTGATGAAACACAACTTTTATTACAAGATAAAAATTCAACAGAAAAATAATAAATAAGTGTTTTTCGAACTACATCCATGTATTACAACAATAGTCTTGTTACCCCATTGTCAATTTTAAAATCTACATTTATAACGCTCGGTACAACACTTATGATCCCGTTAGTCACCCTGTCGACTTTAGGCAAAATGGATGCTATAGATTCTTCACCAAATATGTACATTATGCTCAAAAGAGCTAGATCTTCCTCCTCACGTCGTGCTACTTTACAAAACTGTATATAAAGCTGAATTTAGCACAATTTTAATAATCCAATCTCAAAATTATATAAAAAAGTAATAAACATTTTACTTTTTATACCCAATCATTTGTGAGATTTTTATAAAAAGTTTGACATGTTTAAAGCTAGATTAGCTTTTAACCTACACATTTTGAGGCCTACTACCTCATTTTTAATTTCAAAAACACTATCCACAACCTCCAACAAAATTGTTGGTGTTTATTTTTAATAAAACAAGAAAAGAAAAATTATATACAACATGACAATTAGAAAAATTAGTTCACTAAAAAACGGTTAATTTGTAAAACGATCTAGTATAGTAGATTTATTTTTTGAATTGTCATGTTAGTAGTAATTCAAATTTTTATTATGTCTTATTGAAAAATAAACAATTACAATTCTGTTGTAGGTTGCTCATCTTGTTTTTGAAATTAATAGTGAGGTAGTTGGCTCTAAGATGTTTAGGTTCAAAGCTAATTTAACTTTGAAAATGTCAAACTAGGTTTGTAAAAATCTAACATAAGATTTGGTGTAAAAGGTAAAATGTATGTTTTTTTATATAGAAATTTTGGGATTAGATTATTAAAAATGTGCTAAGTTTAGCTTTATGTATAGTTTCGCAAAGCAGCACGGCGTGAGAAAGATTTAGCTCTATTGAGCATAATGTTTGTATTTGGTGAAGAAGCTGTAGCTTCCATTTTGCCTGAAGTCATAAGAAGTGTTTTGTTCTGGGTGTCGTGTCATTAATGTGGATTTAAAATTGAAAACAGGGCATCAAACCTATTGTTTTAGTACCCGTATGTAGTTTCAAAAGTATTTTTTTATTATTTTTCAGTTGAATTTTTATCTTGTAATGAATGCTGTGTTAGATCACATTATTACTAGACTATTAAGTCGAAGTTCTTACCTCTAGATTAGATTGTGTTTCACCTATTTAAGAGAATTAAATGCAGAGCCGGTTCATAAGAGCGTCTTGCACTTGATGAAGCATATATACCATAAATTTCAATGAAAACCAAGCATAAAAAAGAATCCACTCTCAGCAAATACTTGATGAGAACCAAACATCAAAGAAATCCACTTACTCGAGACCCCATCCACTCCTAAAACATCATCAGTAACTCTTTATCGTTTCATTTATCTACTTATTTGGAGAGTAAAAGAATGTTGTTTGTCGACTTGTGTTGAATTGGATAAAAGAGGTGTAGATCTTCATTCAATTCTGCTCCTTTGCGTCGATAGTCTTAAAAGTGTTGAACATGCATTAATTCTTTGCAAGGAAGCAATGGACGTTTGAGACCGAGTATATAAACGGTGCGTTGATTGTTTGTTACTTGTTTTTCCTAATGGGGTTGATGAGTTTAATATTAACTATAAGGATTTGAGTTTATCGTTTTCGGAATTTAGTAACTTTGATTGGAAAGGAGAGCCTAATTCACTTAGGGGTTGTTTGTTTTTTATATTGAAGACCTTATTATGTCTTATGTCTGCGGACGGGAAGACGTTTTCTTTGCAGATGGTTTGTTTTTTTGAAGATATAAGACTAAATAAGATCTTAGTTTATCTGCAAGCGGGAAGACCTAAATAATAGCTTCCAACTTCTGAAGACTTTTTAACCTAATATTATCTCCACCCCAAATAACACAGTCACCAAATCCAACCCACCCACCTACCTTCAATATCTCCATCATCCCCGATCTTCAAGTCCGGCCACACCATCACTTCCGGCACATCATCTTTTTCGGCCGACCACCACCAAGGTAACCTCCTCTTTCTTTTTTGCTAATAATCTGGTTAGACTTTGATTAATTATTTGTGTATATACCACAAAAATTATGTTTGATCGAAGAGCTATCTACACTTGTTTATTGTTTACTGTAAATTGATATTTGCTTATTAAAGTTTTGTTATGTCTTATTTCAAAATTAGCTTTACTATAGTTATGTTGCTTCAATTAATTAAAAGGTGTATACTTAGCTACAATTGTTGAGCTTTCAGAAGTGTGTAGAAAGGAAGAAATATATTACAAAAGACCATATTTGAAGCTTTCTAAACTTGTTTACTATTATCGATATCTGCTCATTTTTGTGTTTTATAATGAATGAACTTTTGTTTACTGTGTTTACACTTGCTTACTAGTTTTGTTGCTTTAATTAATTAAAAGGTGTATACTTTTTTGCCACACGCTTGCTTACTAGCATGATTGCTCATATTCGGAGACTATTTGTTTACTGTGTTGTTTGCTACATATGTATATATATTGACTATTTAATTTGTTTGTTAGTAAGAAATGGATGAAGGTCGAAATCATTGGTCGAGTGAAGTACTTAAATGCTTATTAGAAGTATCACTTGAAAAAATTGCTAGGGTAGGAAGAAGGGGAGGTAGTTTACAAAAGGAGTCTTGGGATAAATTAGCAACAGTCTTTAGAGAAAGGTTTAATTTGAATATGTCTCAAAAGCAAATTAGAAATGGTTATGATAACCTCAAAGCCAAATACACTGGATGGGTGTATTTGAAAAACAAGACGGGTAATATCTATAATCCACAAACAAATATGTTCACTATGGCGAGTGAAGATTGAGATACATTTAGGAAGGTGTGTTCTCTTTTAATTTTTTTTACCATTTATGTCATACTCATAACGACTACAAGATATTAATATTAGGATCTATAATCGGATGCAGGGTCATCCAAAGGCAGGTTCTTTGAGAAATCACCCATTACCTCATCCCGAGTTATGTATTGCTTTGTTTGATGGTGCTAGTGCTACCGGCAATAATAAGTGGGCATCTACCCAAGCCTCTCGGGCCTCATCCTCTTCTATAAATCAAGGGGTCTTAACACTTTAAATTGAAGATGACCCTTTTGCCGATTTAAGTGATGATGTTGGAGACTCCCATCAACAAAGTTCTCATGCCCAAGATCAACAAAGTTCTCATGCTCGAGATGAGATTCCACCTGAAGAAGGTCCAAGTGCTTCAGAGAGGCCTAAGAAAAAGGCTAAAACATCGGTTAGTCTTGATGAATTAACAATGGATATGCAAAATGCACTTAGGCATATGGTTAAAAGTAAGCAAGGGCCATCAATAGATGAATGCTATGAGAGGTTGAAGTTAGTTGAGTTGGAATCTACCGATCCTTTATTTTTGGCCGCGTTTAATATATTCGGGCAATCAACACAAATGAGGGAGGCATGGATGACTTTGCCGGCAGATCCTGAAGTTTTAAAAGGGTGGATTAAGTTGACTGGTGGGACATTAGGGATGTTTAAGTAGTGATGTTTGGTGGTACAAACTGTAGGTTATGTTTAGGTAGTAATGTTTGGTGCTACAAGCTTTTTTTGAACAAAATGTGGCTTATGTGTAACTAGTATCAATGTTTTGAAGCAAATGTAGCTTATGTTTAATTACTTTTGATGTTTTGTAACAAGTTGATGCTACATCAGACTAGTTTTCATGTCACTATTTAATATATTATGAAATTGTAACATCAGTGATGTTTTGATGTTTAAGTAGTATCAATATATTATGAAATTATATATCTTTATGCATATTAATATTTTGAATGATAACATCAGTGATGTTTTGAATGCATTATATGAATGAATGGTTGTTAATCACTTTGCAGGTGCATTATGGATTACAATCATAAACTTATGCTCCTCATAGTTATGTATCTATATCTTCGTTACTTTTGGTCAAGAAAAAGAAAACGAGATCTAGGTTCGGTGATGACAGGGCAACTATTTACGTTACAGTTGTTGCAAGGAAACGATAAACAATGTGTTGAGTTGCTACGTATGTCCCGTGACTCGTATGTCCGACTTTGCACTCATTTTAGAGTAAATGGTTGGTTAAAGGATAGCAAGCATTTATCGGTAAAAGAGAAAATGGCCATGTTCTTGTTGATGTTAGGTCACAATCAACGTTATGTACTTATCAAACATTTATTCCAGCACTCAAAACAAACAATTCATAAGTATTTTCATGAAGTATTGGCTACAATGTTGCAATTTGCACAAGAGAATATAGTACCAACGTCGTTTAGTCCGAATCCAAACATTCCTGGATATCACAGGAGGTTACGCCAAGTTTTTAAGGTAATATCAATAAAGATTATCGTTTGACATATATTTTATTATTTTTGACTAATATATATTATTTGTATAGGGAGCGGTTGGTGCACTTGATGGGACTTTGATACATGCTCGTGTTCCAGCTGCTCAACAACATTTGTATAGAGGAAGAGGAAAAGGAGATTGCTATCAAAATGTTTTAGCAATATGCGATTTCAACATGATATTTACATTTATTGTTGCTGGATGGGAAGGGATAGCACATGACTCCCGAATATTATCCGAAGCTTTAGCAAATCAAGATGCACCTTTTCCACTTCCTCCGCAAGGTACACTGAACATTTGATCATTTCAACATGATACTAATAACTACACATTATATTATTTGTTGATCAATTCATTATTTTGTAGATAAGTATTATCTTTGTGATGCTGCCTATACACACACTCGTGGATTTATGGCACCATATCGTAACGTAAGGTATTGGTTTGGAGATTTTAGACAAAGGCGTGCATTGAACTCGAAAGAAAAATTTAACCACGGACATGCGAAACTTAGAAACGTTATTGAACGTTCTTTTGGCGTCTTAAAAGCACGATTTGCAATATTAACTAAAATGGCTCCTTTTGACTTGGTTACCCAACGAAATGTTACAATCGCATGCTTTGCGCTTCATAATTTTATAAGAAAAGAGGGTTTAAGTGATGAGCTTTTTTCAAAATATGACCAACCAAATGTGCAACTTAATAATGATCATATACAACGTCATGGGCCTGAATATGAAAATGATGAGGAGGAGGATGGAAATGAGGAGGTTCATCCAAATGGAACTAGAGCAGATCGTCAATATATAGTTAATTTGCGAGATCAAATTGCTCAACAACTTATGCAAGCTAGAAGATGAATATTATTTACCTTTTTTATTTAAGTTATTAGGTAATTGGTTGTTGAACTTTTATTCTAAAGTGTACTTTAATTAAATGTTAAATTTATGCTCTTAGTTTATTATTTTATATTAATTAAATAGTCTGTTATTCGATAAAACATCTAAACTACATAAATTCAGAACTGGATTGACATTTGCAGACAAAAAAACAAACAGTCTTCTATTATCAGCTTGCAGACCTCAGAACCACATCTTCTTTGGCAGACATGGTTTCAGACTGCAGACATAAAACATCTTAAAAAACAAACAGCACCTTAGTAAAGAGCATGTATGTTGGGATGTAATTTATAGAACATATGAAGCGGTTAAAAAGCCGTTAACTCTAGATAAAAAGTTTGTTATTGATCCGTTTGAAAAGAGTCGGAGTTGAGTTTAAGAGAAAATGTTAGGAAACGTAGGAGTGCGGTTGATGTGGATGGTGTTACGGAAATGAATAGAAACACATTTTATCAGATTTTACTCCATTGTCATCTTTCAGGTTTTTAAGAAAAGCAAAAAAAAATCGTTGGCGTTACCTTATCGAGCTATGGATTGGGATGCTGAAGTCCATTTTGTGATGTTTTGTGCATATTATTATCGGTTTGCCAAAAGGTTTGTATTTTCTTATTAGGAATGAAGAACACTTTGACTAGCTTAAAAAGTCAACAAGGTCAGATTTTAAGTGGGAGAACCCTGAAGGTTGCCCGTCAGAGTTGCCGTTATATGAACTTGGAAGAGCCGACTGTACGAAACTCTCCAAACATCTCTTTCGTGCCATCAAGTACTCATCTTATTAAATAATCTAAGGCCTTTTAGAGTCTTTTATGGTGATTACTTGGTTAGAGTAAGATAAAGACAGCTAATTTTACGCGGTATATGAACTGTAAATTTTTAATGTTTCTCCACGTTTGTTACTCTCTTTTTTCTTTTAACCCTCTAAATGCGCATATCCTTATGGCCTCTGCACCCCATTATAGGGAGTTTGGATTTGTGATTTGCAACTTAATACCTTGTTATTGCGGCTTAAAGTCACAGTAATCAGTCTGCAATGTTTGGACAAACATATCGTGGTTGAAAATGTCATTATTAGTGAATAAATAATCAGTGGATTAACCATTGAATTCAGCTCTTAAAGTGAATTTACCGTTTTGATGCTTATTTCACATACCCTGACAGAACTATTTTTAATGGCTAAAATAACGATAACATATAACCAAGTCTTTTTATCAATCTATGAAAAAAACGAACAAAATACAATTGATCCAAACGCAACCAAGGGTCGGAAGCATTGAACGTATCTTAAAACTAAACAAAGAGCCTAAGCTAACTAAGTACGAGCCTTGAGCAACCGAAACACTAGAACGTACACGAGATATAAACAACAAACCACATCCAAACCAAAACTATCCAAAGACTACGATCATAAAAACGAACCAAAATCGCTTAAAAAACTACCCGACATTCGCTTTACCATTACTTTTTCGAGTCTTTATGAACCACACCGTCAACCTTCAAACGATACAGTCTCTTGCCTCCCCAATTTTCAATTACATAAGATGATACCTTTGTCGACCCGATACCAATCCCATCACCCGACACGGGGGTAGGGAGCGAGTCTTCCTTCGCAAGACTTTCAAAAAAACAATGTTCCGATCCTCTTCAATTAACCCGGGACCATTATTGTCGGACACTCCAAGATCTTCTTCTTAACGACAGGAACATTACCACCCGCCCTTAAAATCGATTGACACTGAATCCCAGAATGAGACCCCACCTTCCAACGCTGAAGGGAACAAGGTTGGAGGAATAAAATCCCCAAAGGTAGTGGGTTTAAGGGCTGCCGGAGAAGGGTGCTTAAGGGTGGAGGTAGGGTGGAAATGGGAAGATTTGTTTTGGGGGAATGTGAAAAGCTTGAAAAAGTAGGGGTGTTCAAAACCGGTCGGATAGTGGATTTGATCATCCGATATCCGAATCCGAAATTTCGGATATCCGATTTTCGGATATCCGAAATTTCGGATTCGGATATCGGATTATCCAAATATCTGAATTATATTTTTAACTTTGAAAAAAAAAAAAAAAAAACAAATGAACTTAATCAACAATCTTAAGTCAAATAGTGAAGGTTAAATCATGTAATTGGATTCGGAAAACTGTTTCTTTCTAGGTGTGGTAGCATTAACTTAAACAAAATCCATATGATATAAATCCCCAAATGAACTGCTTCTTCTTGTTAATCATTTAGGTGTAAATTCTAGAGTGTCACCCCGATTAATAAAAGTCATATAAAAAGAGAAACCAAAGATAAAATTAACAAAAATAACAAAACCCAGATTGGAATTGGAGTGAAAGCATGGAAATGAAGTACCCATTTGAAGTGAGGTTTAATGCTCCTTACCAGATTTGTAGTTCTTGAGAAGGAAACATAAACAAATTTTGTAAATGGAAGCTAACGATGTTGTTCAACTCTTGATTTGTAATTTGTTTATATAATGAAAAATTGATATAGATATGCGTAGTTAAACTCTATACAAGACCAGATGGGAAGTTTGTCAATGGAACTCTGTTTACCAATATCTTGTTTAAACCCTTAGTCTTTACCCAATATGAATATATATAAAAAAATAAAAATACTTAATTTCGGATATTCGGATATCCGAATATCCGATTTTTTTGAAAAGTCTCATCCAAAATCCGAATCCGAAAATCCGGATATCCGATTTTCGGATATCCGAAAATCTGGATATCCGATTTTTCGGATATTTTCGGATCGGATTTTCGGATTATTCGGGTTGCGGATTCGGATTCGGATATTATGAACACCCCTATGAAAAAGTGCGGTTGGAAAAAGGTGTGGGTGAGAGCATTTTCCCTCTTTGTATTTCTAAACTCGCTCTTTCCCTCAGTAGTACTCTTGAGAGACTTCTTCTATTTATCAACATTTCACAAGTCGTCTCTATTGCATCACTAATGTGACATTCGATGTTATTTTATTTAGGTATTAATTCATTAATTAAGTATTAAAATTAAAATATTGTATTATTGAACTTTGATTATTTGAGTCTTTCATTTCCAACAATAGAAACACATGATCTACACCCTACTTTATAACTTTATATGAAGAACTGCATTAATTTTAACTTTTAGATGAGCAAGAAAAACACGAGTTACAGTTGTACCGGTGCTTCTTAATTGACACTGAAGCGTCAGTTATAAACTAGGTTTAACCATTGAATTCAGCTGATTATATTTTGATAACAGCCGTAGGCTTCTAGCTTTCTTAAAAAGTTTCGAGTCTTGAGCATTTGTTCTAGTCCAGCCGTTTAGGTTGTTAAGCATCACATTACTTTTCTTTTTGTTCCCAAGTATGATACGTTTATAACTTATATGAAGAACTGCATTAATTTCAATTTTTTGCCGAGCAACATGAACGTGAGTTACAGGTACTCTTTATTTGATACTGATCGTCATTGCTTATGGTTTTAGGATATAGCCGGTGATGGTTGCTTTAGCCTTGGAATGGTGGCATATTTGAGCCAACCTTACGCGCAAACGGTTCTGGGTGTACCCTTGGTTGTTTTGGGAAACATGAATTGCTAGTCAAATTTTATATCTTGAAGCACATTCGGCAACCGGCATCGGTTGCTTCTTCGATGATCATGGTACTAAATCCACACTCATTTTTGCCAAGTTATCTACTTTTTAAAAGTTGGTCAAACTAACAGAGCCTCAATTATTTCACAGTTGGTGGACCTGTTGTTGACAAGCGTATAACGAGCCTTCCTGCGTATCCCGGCCCGAGTGTTAACACAAAATGGTTGGTTTACGTAACTGCGTCTGCACTTTTCACTTTAATATCAGTTGTATAAAGAGATCAAGACTCGATCTTGACATCATAAGTTGCACAAATTAACACTAGGGGTATTTTGAGATTGCGTTTTGAAAATAAATTATGTTATTTGAAAAATGAAATAATCGGTATGGAGTAAGGAAGGTGATCTTTTTTTATGTCATATGTTTTGATACATACATAAACATCAAGATATCACTTTATCAATGCGTACGGTACAACAAATTTTCACATAATTCTCGCATACACATCAAAAAGTTTTCGTTGCATATACATTTTTCATCTTGAAAACTAATAATCAGATACTTTATTTCAGAACGTAACCCGCACACCCCCTAGTCAACAAGATCTGCTGCAAATCTTTCGGCATGCGCTTGGATTATCTGGTTATAGCCTGCTAGGTCAGTTTAATTTTTTATAGTCTTGTATCAGTAATTGATAAGCGGATGTTTTTACCAGTTTAAATGTATAAGTTTTGCAATATTTGTATCAGTGCTAGTCTAATTTACACAGATTTATGAATTTCATACCTAACCTGTAACAATTTTTTATTTTTTCCGAACTGCTATAATATATTAAAAACAATGAGCTATACTAGCAAGTAGCTAGATAGACCCGAGAAATAATTACAATGGCTTAAGGCGCCAAACGTTCAAGTTTATAATTTTCTTACATCTACTTCTATACCAACTATAAGAATAAAGGCAAATTGAATCAAACAAAATACAACGTTTTAGAGGACGTTGATAAAACAACCGATTATTCCCGAATCTCCAAATATGTTAAACTGTAGATGCAACAATGACATACAACCTAGCCTTGATGTCTTCGGATTCCCTCCAATCTCCGAACCAAGCTATCCAATCCGTCCATTCTGAAAAAATGGTAACGTGATCCCAAACCAAATCCGAACCTTTCTCCATAAATTTGTTGCCAACTCGCACTCAAACATGATGTGGTTAACCGACCAAATTACATGATTACAAAACACGCAGGATATCGATTCTATATCCACATATTGTCGCGACAAAGTGAGTCGTGTCGGTAGTCTATCCAACGCCAACCTCCAAATGAAAACATTTACCTATAGCAAATCTTTATTGAGTTTCTTCTTAGTATTAATTTTTTTAAACTTTTCGCCTAAATTTGTTAGGTTAGGCGAAAAGTTTAAATTTTTTTAAAAAAAATACTAGGCAGAAGTTTCATGGATACCTGATGAATTTTGATTGGATTCCGCCTAATTCGCCTAGCCTTTACGCGAAATGTGTGTCTATTGTTGAAAAAAACATTCTTTCATTGATTTTATACTAGAAAAATGATTAAAATTACTTATTTCAGTAAATTTCTTTTTATTTAAATTTCTCTATGAGAAGTACTTAATGGGCCCTCTTTAATTTGAAGGTCCAATCGTGCTGAGTGCTGATACATGACAAAAACCAACGTTTGAAGGACACGACGCACTCCAGTATGGCCCATTTTACAATATTGAGAAAATATATCAGATATAGAAATGCATCTGAATTATATGAGTGTTATCATCGTGCACTTTTTTTCCTACTAACCTTTTTAATAGCGACATAAATATATAATGACACATTGAAAATGAATAATCATAATTAGAAAAGAAAATTGATATATTCAGTCATAATCCTAAAATGACAAAATTACGCGCGTCGTCCCTGAACTTGTTTCCAGCCTTCTCACGTCATCCTGATTCTTTTTTTTTCCTTGCGTCATCCCTGTTCTTCTAAAAGATAACATAGGTCGTCCTTCTATTTACATTCCGTCCAATATCACCGTTAAAGTCAATCATGTGCGAATCATGTGAGGGTATTTCAGTCTTTTAATAACTTGAGGGATGACGAGCGTAATTTTGTCTAATAATAATAATAATAATTTGAGGGACGACGCACGTAATTTTATTTAATAAAAATAATAATAAAAATAATATCAATAATAATAATAATAATAATAATAATAATAATAATAATAATAATAATAATAATAATAATAATAATAATAATTGTTATTATAATAATAATAATTGTTATTATAATAATAATATTAATTATTATTATTATTATTATTATAATTATTATTATAATTATTATAATTATCATTATCATTATCATTATCATTATCATTATCATTATCATTATCATTATCATTATCATTGAGGAAAAATCCATAAAAAGGTAACATGTTATACCACTTTTCCTACTTTCGATAATATATTTCATTTCGCTATAAAAAAGGAGTGTATTTTCGAAAGTTAATCAAAAGAGGGGTATCGTTAACTTTTGTTAACTTTCTCAGTTAAGTGTCAACTTTGCATAACATGTCAAGTCCTTTATCAACCAACGTTTTTAAATCGCGATTTTGACGTACGTTTTTGATGCGCGAATCCGAAACCCGTTTTCGAAGTGCATTTTCGATGTGCATTTTCGACACTCAATTTCGACGCACGTTTTTAACGCGTGTTTTAGAGGTGTGTTTTTCGATACACGATTTCGACGCGCGTTTTCGAGGCGTGTATTTTCGACACGCAATTTTCAGGCGTGTTTTTCGAGACGCGCGAAAAACACGCATCGAAAACGCACATCGAAACCGCGTGTCGAAAAACACGCCTCGAAAACGCGCGTCGAAATCGTGTGTCGAAAAACACACCTCTAAAAAACGCGTCGAAATTGCGTGTCAAAAACGCGCATCGAAAACGCGCCTCGAAAACGCGTTTCGGATTCGCGCATCGAAAACGTGCGTCGAAGTCGCGATTTGAAAACGTTGGTCGATAATAACAATAATAATTATAATAATTATTATATTGTTATAATAATAATAATAATATAGATATGGATAGTCAATTTTGGTGTATACATATAGTCAATTTTGGTACACAAAGTATGTATTTTTATATTGAGATTTTAGGCTATAAATACTCATGAATGCAAGCATTAAACTTGCACCATTTCTCACACTTACAAAGTGTTTCTTTCTTTCTCTCCATTATCATCTTTGTTCTTACACTTCATTATTAGTATTCTAAATCAAGAATCAAACCACTAAAGGTAGTTATAAGCCTACTGAATTATAACATCAAGAATCAAACCACTAAAGGTAGTTATAAGCCTACTGAATTATAACATCAAGAATTAAACCACTAAAGGTAGTTATAAGCCTACTGAATTATAACACGTTATCAGCACGATAATCTTAATACTAAATATGGTTGGCTCTGCCACCAAAATGATATATGGTCGGTTATACCACCAAAATGATATATGGTCGGTTATACCACCAAAATGATATATGGTCGGTTATACCACCAGAATGATATAGGTCGGTTATACCACCTGAAAAAATATATGGTCGACACTGTCGCCAAATTTTCATTTATGTTTACTAATATTTATATTTTTGTTATATAACATTTATTTATGATTGCTTACACATGGTCGACACTGTCACCTACTTATCATTTATGTTATATTAAATTTATGTTTAATGTTTATATACTTATGAATATAAATTGACTCTAATTTATCATGATGTTTGTTTTAATTTTTGATAATAGAAAATGTCGAATCTGGAAAAGCTTAAATTTACTCCTTTAGAATCAACTGGAAACAACTACATGCCATGGGTTATAAAAGTAAAAATGCATCTTAAATCAATGGGCATTCTTGAAACCATAAATGAAAACAACACTTGTTCTGAAAAAGAACAAGCTACAGCATGTTGCTTTATTCATCAACATATTGATGAATGCTTACAAAATAATTATGTGACTGTAGAAGATCCCCATGTTTTATGGGAAGGTCTCAAAAGCAGATTCAATAATCAAAGAGAAATTTTACTTCCAGCTGCAATGGAACAATGGAGAACATTAAGGTTCCAAGACTTTAAGAAAGTAAATGAATACAGCTCAGCTCTGTATAATACATGTTCACAACTTAAATTCTGTGGACATGAAATTAGTGATGCAGACATGATGGAGAAAACTTTCTCCACAATGAATGCTGCAAACATCACAGTGCAAAGAAATTTGAGAATGCTAAAGTTCAAAACATATCCTGAACTTAATTCATATCTCTTAGTTGCAGAGCAAAATGATGAGCTATTAATGAAAAATCAGCAATCCCGTCCTACTGGTACACTTGCAATCCCTGAAGCAAATACTGCAAATAATTATAAACAGGGACAAGGACGCGGGCAAGGTCGTGGTTATAATAACCATCACCATCATCATGCCAAAAGCCATAACTATGGTAGAAACCATCCTTATGGTAATGGTAATGGGCGTGGACGTGGTCGTGGTCGTGGCCGTGGTGGTCAAAGAAATAGTAATCCACGAAAATATAAATATCAACCACAAAACAAGCCCATTAAACAAGATGTTGAAGAAAATTCTTCTAAAAATTCTGAAGAATCTTGCTACAGATGTGGTAGAATGGGCCACTGGGCTAATACTTGCCGAACATCTAAACATCTTGTTAAGATGTATCAGGATTCGCTGAAAGGTAAAGAAAAGGAAGTAAATTTTGTGGATAATATTGATCCAACAGTCACTGAGAAACCATCTGATTTATATGAAGATTTCTTGAATGTTTAAGTTGTGTGTCTTTTGAAAAATAAACGATTTAATATCGTCTGTCTTTGTCATTATGTTTGCTAAATGTTTCAGTACTATCTATTTGCGTTTAAAATATTGTGTAATATTAATGTACTCACTATTTATTTCTTATACACTAAAGTTCAATATGAATTTTGCTGGAATACAACATCAATCAAGTGGTGGAGATCTCTGTATAGCAGACAGTGGAACTACACACACTATACTTAAATCCGAGAAATATTTTATTGATCTAAAACCAACGGAAGGAACTATACATACAATATCAGGACCTGCTAACTTGATAAAAGGGATAGGAAAGGCAAATTTCATACTACCAAATGGTACAAAATTTTTAATAAATGATGCCTTATTTTCTCCCAAGTCAAGCAGAAATTTATTGAGTTTCTCCGACATATACCTTAACGGGTATGATTATCAGTCAGTGACAACAGAAAATGAGAAATATTTAAGTATCACTGACAAGAGTCATGTGGTTGAAAAACTGCCAAGACTTAGTTCTGGATTACATTATACACATATAAATGTACCAGAAATACATATGGTAGTTAACGAAAAATATATTGATCCTGGTGTATTCAGTTTATGGCATAACAGATTAGGCCATCCAGGATCAACAATGATGAAAAGGATTATTGAATGTACTCATGGACATCCACTAAAGGATAGAAAAATCCATCATGATACAATGGTTCCATGTACATCTTGCTCTCTTGGAAAATTGATAACTAGACCCTCACCACTTAAGGTTGAGAAAGAATCACCAATGTTTCTTGAAAGAATTCAAGGTGATATATGTGGACCAATTCATCCACCATGTGGACCATTTAGATATTTCATGGTTCTAATAGACGCATCTAGCAGATGGTCTCATGTTTGTCTGTTATCAAGCCGTAATGTGGCATTTGCAAAATTTCTTGCCCAAATTATTAAATTGAGAGCTCATTTTCCTGATTACACCATTAAAAGGGTGAGACTTGATAATGCTGGTGAATTTACATCTCAAGCATTTAATGACTATTGCATGTCTATAGGAATTGTTGTTGAACATTCTGTTGCTCATGTGCATACACAAAATGGTTTAGCCGAGTCATTGATTAAACGTTTACAGTTAATCGCTAGACCATTGATAATGAGAACAAAACTCCCTGTATCTATATGGGGTCATGCAATTTTACATGCTGCTGCATTGATTCGCATCAGACCAAGTGCAAGTCATAAATATTCCCCCCTACAACTTGCTTTTGGTCAAGAGCCAAATATTTCTCATCTTAGAACATTTGGTTGTGCAGTGTATGTTCCAATTGCGACACCACAACGTACAAAAATGGGTCCTCAAAGGAGGTTGGGAATATATGTTGGATATGAAACATCTTCAATATTAAGGTATATTGAACCTATGACAGGTGACGTTTTTACAGCACGTTTTGCTGATTGTCATTTTAATGAAACATTGTTCCCTAGATTAGGGGGAGAAATGAAAAATAAAGAAAATGATGTTTCATGGTGTGAACCTCAATTAAAGTATCTTGATCCTCGCACAAAAGAATGCGAGACAGAAGTTCAAAAGATAATGCATATACAAGAACTTGCAAATCAATTGCCTGATGCATTTACAGATACAAAAACGGTGACAAAATCATATATACCAGCAGTAAATACTCCAGCTCGAATTGAAATTCCAAAAGCTGGCAATAACGTCACTCATGAATCTTTGCCACGTCAGAAACGTGGAAGACCAATCGGTTCAAAGGATAAAAATCCTCGAAAAAGAAAATCAGCTGATAATGAAGTAAAAGAAAGTGTTCAAGAAGAACCACAAATCAGTACTCCTACTGCAGAGGAGATTGATGATGTCAATACAGAAATTGCAATCAATTATGCATATTCAAAAATATTATGGAACCGAAATGAAATGAAAAATCTTGATGAGAAATTTTCATTTAATGTTGCATATGACATCATGAATAATGATGATGATCCAGAACCAACATCTATGGTTGAATGTCAAAATAGACATGATTGGGCTCAATGGAAAGAAGCAATACGAGCTGAATTAGAATCACTCAATAAAAGAAAAGTTTTCGGATCCATCATTCTCACTCCTAAAGATGTGAAACCTGTAGGATACAGATGGATTTTTGTCCGAAAAAGAAATGAGAAAAATGAAGTTACAAGGTATAAAGCTAGACTTGTAGCTCAAGGTTTTTCTCAAAGACCGGGAATTGATTATGAAGAAACTTATTCTCCTGTTATGGATGCAATTACTTTTAGGTACTTAATCAGTCTGGCAGTTTCTAAAAATTTAGAAATGCATCTCATGGATGTTGTGACTGCTTATCTATATGGATCACTTGATAGTGATATATATATGAAGATACCTGAAGGATTTAAGGTACCAGAAGCATCAAATGCAAAACCCAAAGAAATGTATTCGATTAAATTACAAAGATCTTTATATGGGTTAAAACAATCGGGACGTATGTGGTATAACCGATTAAGTGATTACTTGATAAGCAAAGGGTATACAAATAATCTTACTTGCCCTTGTGTTTTCATTAAGAAAACAACATCCGGATATGTGATCATAGCTGTTTATGTTGATGATCTTAACATCATAGGTACAAATAAAGAGATCCATGAAGCCATTCAACTTCTAAAGAAAGAATTTGAAATGAAAGATCTCGGAAAAACCAAGTATTGCCTTGGTTTACAAATTGAGCATATGCCTAATGGTTTACTTGTACATCAAACAACATATACTGAAAAGATTTTGAAACGTTTCAATATGGACAAGGCAAAACCATTAAGTACTCCTATGGTTGTTAGATCACTCAATGTTGAAGCTGATCCATTTCGTCCATGTGAAGATCAAGAAGACATTCTTGGACCAGAAGTACCATATCTTAGTGCAATTGGAGCTCTTATGTATCTTACAAATTGTACAAGACCTGACATTTCTTTTGCAGTTAATTTGTTGGCAAGGTTCAGCTCTGCTCCTACCAAAAGACACTGGAATGGGATCAAACACATATTTCGATACCTTCGAGGAACTACTGATTTAGGATTATTTTATTCTAACGAATCAAAACAAGATTTGGTTGGTTATGCAGATGCAGGTTATTTATCTGATCCACATAAAGCTAAATCTCAAACTGGATATGTATTCCTAAATGGAGGTACTGCAATATCATGGCGTTCTCAAAAACAAACACTTGTTGCTACATCGTCAAATCATGCCGAAGTGATTGCATTACATGAAGCTACTCGAGAATGTTTTTGGTTGAGATCAATGACACAACTCATTACTGATTCTTGTGGACTAGAACGCGATAAAAGTCCAACAACTATCTATGAAGATAATGCAGCTTGCATAGCACAGATGAAAGAAGGGTATATCAAAAGTGACCGAACAAAACACATACCACTTAGATTCTTCTCATACACTCAAAATCTCATTAAGGACAACCAGATTGAAATGAGATATGTGCAATCTAGCAAAAACTCTGCTGATCTTTTCACGAAAGCACTTCCAACTGCTATTTTCAGAACACACGTTCATAACATTGGCATGAGACATGTTCAAATGATGTAACAGCTGAAGCGATGTCTACTTGAGGGGGAGTCAACTCCATGCTGCACTCTTTTTCCCTTAGCTAAAGTTTTTTTCCCACTGGGTTTTCTTTAGCAAGGTTTTTAACGAGGCAGTAATTTATAGTTGATCTTCAACAAAATAAAATTGCTATCCAAGGGGGAGTGTTATAATAATAATAATAATATAGATATGGATAGTCAATTTTGGTGTATACATATAGTCAATTTTGGTACACAAAGTATGTATTTTTATATTGAGATTTTAGGCTATAAATACTCATGAATGTAAGCATTAAACTTGCACCATTTCTCACACTTACAAAGTGTTTCTTTCTTTCTCTCCATTATCATCTTTGTTCTTACACTTCATTATTAGTATTCTAAATCAAGAATCAAACCACTAAAGGTAGTTATAAGCCTACTGAATTATAACATCAAGAATCAAACCACTAAAGGTAGTTATAAGCCTACTGAATTATAACATCAAGAATTAAACCACTAAAGGTAGTTATAAGCCTACTGAATTATAACATATATTATTATTATTGTTATTATTACTGTTATTATTATTATTATTAAATAAAATTACGCGCGTCGTCCCTCAAATTATTATTATTATTATTAGATAAAATTGCGCGCGTCATCCCTCAAGTTTTTAAAAGACTGAAATACCCTCACATGATTCGCACATGATTGACTTTAACGGAGATATTGGACGGAATGTATACAGAAGGACGACCTATGTTATCTTTTAGAAGAACAAGGATGACGTAAGCAAAAAAAAAAAAGAATCAGGATGACTTGAGAAGGCTGGAAACAAGTTCAGGGACGACGCGCGTAATTTTGTCTCCTAAAATATAAGGATAAAATTGCAGTAGAAAAATTCATTTTCAAATTAAGATCTGTATACATCAGATATGCATTATAAGTGTATCTACATTTTTTTACTCACTTCATACATACATACATACATACAGTTTGGTCCCAAACCAGTCTTGGTATGAATAAAAACTAGAGTAATCTACAAACGCCCATAGGAAGTCAACATTGTTATTATTATTTTCTTGTAACACATAATACATTTTTAATGAAATATTTTTGTGTATATTGTGGTGTAGGCCTGTAGCTTGTTTATATGTCTATCTGGATTACAACAAGCAATCTGTTGGTTGATTAGCCTAAGACAAGCACCCATGTCTCATGCTATTCTTAATTCGTTTGCTATTACTTGCACATTTACATGGTCAACCCTTGTAGCCTTGCAATTCTTATATACTTAATTAGGGCTTACTCTTTTTAGTTCTAAGATAAATTGTTGTCCATAGTTTTAATTATTTAGTTTGAACTAGTGGAGGAGTCCTCGCTTCGCGTCGGGACTCCGTTTCAAATATAATTTGTGTTTGGTTCGTAAAATTATTTCGTGTTTAACGGTTATGTCGGTCAAAACCTATCCCGAGTCGTACGAAAATTTAAAGGCGGTTAAAAATTTAGGTGGATTTGTTGGGGAGTTTTATGGAAAATAAAGAAGTTACGATTTGACCATTTAAGTTTAACTTTAGACCCCTATGGAGTTTACATTTTTTACCCTAGAAATTTAAATTTGGCGCCCTAAAGTTTATAATGGTTGTCAATGTTTAGTGTAATGTCATTGTGGGTACAACCTTTTTGCACGACGTACAAACGATTAAAACATGGGGAAAAGCTATTCATAAAACCTTTGTGTTATATATATATATATATATATATATATATATATATATATATATATATATATATATATATATATATATATATATATATATATATATATATATATAATGAGTTACGTAGTTAATTTATAATAACGAAAAAAAGTTAAACAATAATAAAGTGAAAAATTATGTGGTTGATTTAATAATAATAATAATAATAATGAATAGTTGTTAGTTAGTAAAAATTATGTGGTCGATTTATAATGAATGAGAAGTTTAATGGTTAAATTAAAAAATGCAAAAACTTTGTGGTAAATTTGTAAAAGCTATGAAGTTAAGTATTATAAAGGACGGGGTTGAATTATGAAAATATAAAAAGTTCGAGGTAAATTTGTTAAAATTATTAGTGTTACTATTCACTTGGCCTATGCCTAATAGATATATAGAGTAAGAATTAATCAGTATTCTGTTGGAGCATTATCTTATACTCATATTCACATGGTGTTAATTTGTGAACTAGGAAACACTTGGCTTGCTCAAGTGGGCAAGTGGCCACCACTCACCGGGTTTCATAGTGAAGTTTGAGGTCTCGGTTCGATCCTTAGCAACGTAATATACGTCCAAGGCATTTTTTTAAAACCTAATTATTGATCTCTGGTGGAAGGTGCTTTACTTGAGATCAGGGTGACACCTGAATTCTCGATGTTTGAGGTTTACCCGTATTGGATAGCCAATATTATCGTTATTATCGTTCATAGTGGGTTCCTCAAAAAAATAATAATTTGTGAACAAGGTTATAAAAGTCAACCTTGATGTATTCTATAATACCAGTATTATTTTATTTATACAAGTGGTCGGTCATAGTTGGATTAAAAAAGGTTACTTAGATACTTAATTACTCCAACATAGTATTAGTCAAGCATTTTCAATTCAAACATTGTAATTACTTTCTTTTTTAGCAAAGTTGCATGTGCCATATGATTGGAAATACATGTCACAAGCTCTTCTATATAATCCCTAACCACCTCTTAATCTATTTCATCACCAAACAAACCAAATTAACACACATAAAACACACACCAAAACTCACAAAAATGTCACAAATGAAAATCTCATTGTTCATCTTTTTCACCATCATAGGTTTTTTGGGCTCGGTCGAGTCACGTTCACGTGCAAGGACGTACCTTGAGGCACAATGTCACACGACATTACATCCTGATCTATGCGTTAGAACTCTTGAACCCTATGCTACCAAAAATGACTTACCAAGCCCACAAAAGATAGCTCAAATCACACTAACTACATGTCTAGCCAAAGCTCGGTTCACAAAGGCTTATGTAGACATGATAGCAAAGGAACTCAACAAAACGAAGAATTTAGGAGAGTCCCAAGCCACAGAAAGCTGTTTGCGCGAAATCAACAATGGGGTGAACCAAATTACTCAATCGGTCAGAGAAATAAGAAAAATGGGCACAGATGGAGAGGAAAAGTTCGCATGGCACGAGAGTAACGTGCAAAGTTGGGTAAGTGCTGCCTTAACTGACACCACAACTTGTATGGATGGAATTTCAGGGGACGAAATTGGAAGCAAGACGAAAAGTATGATTAAAGCAAGGTTTTTGAACGTGAAAGAACTCGCTAGCAATTCTCTCGCGTTGTTCAATCGTTTTACCGCAAGGCATCGTGCCTCTCGAGCGGTCAAAAATCCCTAAAATTGGTCATTCATGTATATAATATGTGTAGTACGTATCCAATATACATACATATTTGTCTAACTGGAATCGGTTGTTATATTACATTATTAGTTTGGATTGCTTGTTAATTGTTTATTCTACTTGTAATTATCGGTGCCATATGTGAATATGGAGTTTTGATAAAGATATAAACCACAAATCTTGTATACTATTTCGTCTAACATTAGATCAACTAATCTTTTCTTAATCGCTGACAACTTTAAATTTAATGTCAAAAGAATCTTTTGATATTGGTTGCTTAGAAAAGCCACACACCAAAATTAATAAGGAAATTGTAAAAAATACACCTTTTTTTTTTTTTTTTTTTTTTTTTTTTTTTTTTTATAAGCAATATACACTTTTTTCAAAAAAATTGACAATATACACCATTGAGTCGACCACCATTTCAGTAGACCACTTCACAATGATTGTGAAGCGGTCGACCATCACTATTGAAGTGGTCGACCAACTCCTCTTATATGTTTGGTAGATTATGTAGTTGATAAAGATCAAAGGATCCGTTGGAAGACAAACGCTCTTCGCAACAAAAGATTAAACTCAAACGTGATTTAACCCGTAAAAAAACTCACGTAAAGAACCTTTACGTAAACAATCAAGAGTATGAAACTCAATATAGCTTAATAATTAAAAGATGAATAGATAGCTAGATATACACGTACGTATGAGTATATATAGAGAATAGATAAACATCCACCGTGTGATGCCCCGTACAAAACTATCGTTTACGAATCATCAACAACAGGATCGTTACAAGGTCAAATACTATATGCGGTTTCAAAACAAGTTTGCATTCGTGAATAAAGGTGATGTCTCAACCAACATCAAATGTCTTACAACAAAAGTATGCTTCAATGAACAGAAGCAATTAGTAATAGTACGTGACCCAATGGTCGTTACAAATCATTGTTTCAAAAGGTAACATAGTTTGAATGCAAATAAAACGTTTCATGCGGTGACAACTCTAACAAGCGCAGCGGGTGTCTACAAAGCATGACTAGTACAACAGCGGAAGCAAGCAACCTTAAGCACCTGAGAAAAACATGCTTAAAAACGTCAACACAAATTTTGGTGAGCTATAGTTTAAGTATAATAGTAATGTAAGGTAGGCCACGAGATTTCAGTGCTTCAACAGCGTTTCAAAACAGTATGAAAAGTATATGTTTAACCGTGGGCACTTGGTAACTAACTTAACGTTTATCACCCCCTAAAAGTACACTTGGCGAGTGCGTATGTTTACGAAGTATTAAACACCCGTTAAATGCTAGCGCTACTAGCCCGAGTGGGGATGTCAAACCCTATGGATCCATATCTAAGATTCGTGTTCACCGGTTCAAAGACCAATGACTAAACGTTACCGAGCTAAGGGGAAAGTTTATGCCATTGTATAACCCACACATATATAAAGTTTAAGTACTCGTGCCTAGTATGTAAAACGTAAAATGCGCATGTATTCTCAGTTCCCAAAATAATTAAAGTAAAAAAGGATGCTATAACTCACAGTGGAAGAGTAGTAGTAAAGTTGACTCGGGAAAAGTAAGCAAGTACGTTTGTTCAAAAGGTCCTCAACCTAAGTCAAAAGTTACTAAGTCAGTAAATCATCCCAATAGGTTTAAATGTATGTAAATTAGGTCTTAAGTATCATCATCATTCATCATTAAACAAAAAGTGTAAAGTAAGTTTCATTCTAGAAAAGAGTTTAAAACAAAGGCTGATTTCGATCAGTCGCCACGGCCTCTATACAAACTGAATTGAGGTGGGACCAGTGGCCATGGCTCCGTATATGAGTCCTTTAGTTTCTGTAAAAATTCCAGAACCAAACTCATCTTCGTTTGACCGTGCCGACGGTTTAAGTGCGAGTAGGTCAGAATTTTCAGCACAACGTTAAAAGGACATAGTGACGTTCGGAGGGCCATAGATCCTAAACCGTAACTTGGATTAAGACGAGTCTTGAATGAAAAATTATCTAATCGAACAGATATAACTGAAAATCAACTTTACAGTAGCCCAGGTGGTCGGTTCAGACCCAGAAACAGTAGCTAAAAGTGTTCCGGTGGGTTCTTGGTGCTTGATGTTAATCACGGTTCTCATCCTTGATGCTTGTAGCTTCAAGTGTACAACTCGTTGATGGGTTTACATCATCTTTACCAAGTTTTGACCATCATAACACTAGTGCAAGTCTAATATATGTAGCACAACTCACTTAAGAGTTGTATGTAGTTTGATGAACCAAAGTTACATCAAAATCTTAGATTTGTCACATACATGAATTATAAAAGTAATATTGAACTACAAACTTGAAAGTAAACTAAATAATCAAGATTTTAAGTTGTAGAACATAGTTCTTAGTTTGATCTTGAATATCCTAGACCCAAAAGTCTAGATCTAAAGTTCTTAAGTTAGGTCCTAAGTAATAACACTTGAATCTTTACTTTAATGAAACCATAAGTTATGAAACTTAGATTTTTATCTTGTAAAGTGTATGTAAGCTCATAAACTCTTGTTTACAACAAAATAAGGAGACCATAAGCTATAGTGTGACGCCCCGTACTAAATCATCATGTACGGACCATCATCAACGGGATCATTACAAGGTTAAGTACTATATGCGTTTTCAAAACAGAGTTTGCATTCATTAATAAAAGTGACGTCATAACATACGTCAATTGTTTTACAAATCAAAAGTATGCTTCACTAAGTAGAAGCATTAAATAAGTGTACGTGACCATAATGGTCGTTACATAACATAAGTTCATAAGTAAAAAGTTTGAATGCAAGATAAGTAGTCATGCGATAACAACTCTAGGCAGCGGGTTCTACAGCACGACTAGTAAGATAGCGGAAGCGACTTCAAGCACCTGAGAAAATACATGCTTAAAAAGGTCAACACAAAGGTTGGTGAGCTATAGTTTAAGTATAACAGTAATGTAAGTAGGCCACGAGATTTCAGTGCTACAACGAGCGTTTCAAAAGTATGTAAAAGTATATGCTTAACCGTGGGCACCCGGTAACTAACTTAACGTTTAATGTACCCCCTTAAAGTGCACTTGGCAAGTGCGTATAACCTCGAAGTATTAAACACTCGTTAAATGCTAGCGCTACTAGCCCGAGTGGGGATGTCAAACCCTATGGATCCATATCTAAGATTCGCGTTCATGGTTCAAAAACCAATGATTAAACGTTACCGAGCTAAAGGGAATGTTTCTGCCGTTATATAACCCACACATATATAAGTTTAAGTACTCGTGCCTAGTATGTAAAATATAAAATCCGTATGTATTCTCAGTTCCCAAAATAAGTTAAAGTAAAAAGGGAATGCTATAACTCACAATGATTAGTAGTAACGGTAAGGTAGTAGTCGGAAAGTGGTGTGCAAGTAACGGTCCAAACGTCCTCAACCTAAGTCAAATAGCACTAAGTCAATAAGTCGTCTCAAAAGGTTTACAAGTACGTAATTAAGGTCATAAGGGTCATCATCAATCATCATTAAACAAAAGGTAACAAGTAAGACTCGTTTAAAGCAAAGGCTGACTTCGGTCAGTCACCACGGCCTCTACACAAACCGAACAGAGGTGAGGCCAGTGGCTATGGCTCCGTATATGAGTCGCTTAAGTGTGGTTAAATTTTCAGAAGCTAACTCGTCTTCGTTTGACCGTGGCAACGGTATAAGTGCGAGTAGGTCTGAGATTTCTGCACAACGTTAAACGGACATAGTGACGATCGGAGGGCCATAAATCCTAAACCGTAACTCGGATGAAGACGAGTCCTAAATGAAAAATTATCTACTCGAAAAGTTCTATCCAAAAATCAAGATGGGATCAGCCCAGACCTACTGGTATGGTCCAGAAACAGCTTAACAGACCCTGTTGGACAGAAACAGTGGGTTTTGGAGAGTTCCGGTTGTCTCGGTGCTTGATGTTCATCACGGTTCTCATCCTTGATGCGTATAGCTTCAAGTGTACAACTCGTTGATGTGTTAACATCATTTTGACCAAGGTTTGTCCATCATAACTCAAGTGCAAGTGTTGTAAGTGTTTTGATGAACCAAGGTTACATCAAGGCTTAGTTTCAACACTTACATGAACTTTAGAAGTAAAAACAAGTTATAAACTTAAATCAACAACTAGTAAAGTGTATGTAAGCTTTATAGCTTTTGTTTATGACAAATTTTGAAGACCATAAGCTAGATAACTTAGATCTTTCAAAGGTATTTGAAGTTGTAACTAGTAAGTTACACTTCTATGTTCTTGAAACTTATAAGTTAACTTTTAAGTTCAAGAGTATTATGAGATCAAGACTAACTAGTAGCTCTTGACCAACAAACCAACAACCAAGTAATTTAAGTGCATAAAGTAAAGAAACAAGTTAATTAAACAAGTAGCTAGTTCAAGTGTTGCTCATACTTTAAAGATTCAACCAAAGTTGATCTTTAAGTAAAGTAAACTTTAAGTTTACTTCCATGACTTACAAGTATGATTTTAACAACAAAGAACTTATAATCTTTGAAACAAATAAAGTAGAAAACTAAATAAACAAGAAAATGATTCATAGTTGCTCATACTTTTAAAGATTCAACCCAAGTTGATCTTTAAGTGAAGTAACTTCAAAGTTACTTCAAGAACTACAAGTAATGAGTTTATACAACTATGAACTTTAATCTTTTGAGAAAAAATATGTAGAACATAACTAGATAGATTATGTTCTTGAATGTTCTTGTTATAACAAGATAAAGATGAAGAAATCAAACTAGTAAGTTTGTTCTTGAAAGCTAGAAAGTAAGTAACAACTAACAAGAAATCAACACATGTAACCAAAGATTAAAAACAACAAAGCATGATGATGATTAATGGGTCTCATGGCCACGGTTTTGTTGTAAGAAAAGGAAGAGAAGATTGTTCATTTTACTTACAAGAAAGAAAGAAAAACTTGAGAGAAAGATAAGAGAAAAGATGAAGCAAGTGTGTGTGTATTTTGAAATGAGAGAATGAGAGAATGAATGTGATGAAAAATGAATCAAAAACCTTCCTAAACACCCCTAAAGGCCGACAGCCAGCTGCACTCTAAGGGGGGGGGGGAGGTTTTGTTTAGTGGTCTCTTGCATGAAAAGTTCATAAAAGGTGGTTAATGCATGTAGTTTCATGGGGATTATAAGGCAACAAGATTCTAAATGGTTCAACTAACTAGTTAGGCATGGAACTAATACTTACAAGTAGCAAGAGTGGGCTAACTAATCCATATTATAAGTAGGGTGGGCTTACAAGTTTTAATACATGAGTTCATTAACTAAACAAAGCCCAAGTTCAAGTAGTTAGCAAGTAATCCAATAAAAGTCCAAGTTAAGCCCAAGTAACTAACTAAAAGCCTTAGTTAATTAAAATGATTAATAAAATTAATCATGGATGTAAATAATATCTTAAAATATTATTCGTGCAAGTTCCGGGTGTCACAAAGACGTTTCGGGCATTTAAAGTTCAAGTACGGGCAATTAAAGCAACATGTAAATGTAATAACATACATTCGTTTAATCACACGTATTAATAATAATAATTATTAATAATTAACGTTGGAAAAACCAGGGTCGTTACATTACCCACCTGTTAAAGAAAATTTCGTCCCGAAATTTTAAGCTGAATCTGAAGGTGATGGAGGAGGTGGGAAAAGGTGAGGATACTTCTGTCTCATGCGGTCCTCTCGTTCCCAAGTAAACTCAGGTCCTCGTTTGGAATTCCATCGAACTCGGACGATCGGAATCCTATTGTGTTTCAACTCCTTGACTTCTTTTTCCATGATTTCAACGGGCTCTTCCACAAAGTGGAGTTTGTCATCGATAGTAAGTTCCTCCAATGGTATGATAAGTTCAGGTGGAGCAAGACACTTCTTCAAGTTTGATACATGGAAGGTAGGATGAACTGAGCTCAATTGTGCTGGAAGATCAAGACGATAAGCAACGGGTCCAACACGTTCCAAAATTTCAAATGGACCAATGTACCGCGGGTTTAACTTTCCGCGTTTCCCAAAACGAATCACACCCTTCCAAGGTGCAACCTTAAACATAACACGATCACCAACGTTGAATTCAAAGTCTTTACGTTTAAGATCAGCATAACTCTTTTGGCGATCACGGGCTACCTTGAGTCTGTTTTGAATCTGAGCAATCTTTTCCGAGGTTTCATGGACTATCTCGGGCCCGGTGAGTTGCACTTCACCTAGCTCGGCCCAACAAAGAGGAGAACGGCACTTGCGGCCATACAACGCTTCAAAAGGTGCAGCTTTAATGCTCGAGTGATAACTGTTGTTGTACGAGAATTCGGCGAGTGGCAAATGCCTTTCCCAGGCCTTTCCAAAATCAATAACACATGCACGTAGCATGTCCTCCAAGGTTTGAATTGTTCGTTCACTTTGCCCGTCAGTCTGAGGGTGATATGCAGTGCTCATGTCGAGACGAGTTCCCATGGCTTCTTGTAGAGAACGCCAAAATCTAGAAGCAAAACGAGGGTCGCGATCGGAGATGATTGATATAGGTATACCGTGTCGTGATACGACCTCTTTGATATAAAGTTGAGCAAGCCTCTCCATTGTATCGGTCTCTTTCATTGCTAAGAAGTGTGCAGATTTTGTAAGACGATCAACAATAACCCAAATGGTGTCGTATCCGCCCACCGTCTTTGGCATCTTGGTGATAAAGTCCATAGTTATCATCTCCCACTTCCATTGCGGGATTTCCGGCTGTTGAAGTAACCCAGAAGGTTTTTGATGTTCGGCCTTTACCTTCGAGCAAGTCAAACACTTACTAACATAAGCTGCAACGTCTTTCTTAAGATTGGGCCACCAATACTGTTCTTTAATATCATGATACATCTTGCCCGCTCCGGGATGAATCGAATATCTAGACTTGTGAGCTTCATCAAGTATGAGGCTTCGTAGATCTCCATAACGTGGTACCCAAATTCTTCCGGCATAACATCGGAGTCCGGATTCCCTAACTTCGAATTTAGAGACGAGAATGTTCAAATACTCATACCGCAAGTTCTTCTCTATGAGAGCCTGTTCTTGGGCTGCTCGGATTTGGTTCTGAAGATTGGAATGAATCGTGATGTTCAATGCTCGAACACGAAGAGGTGCCGATCTCTCCTTTCGGCTTAATGCGTCATCAACAACGTTGGCTTTACCCGGATGGTAGCGAAGTTCACACTTGTAATCATTTAGTGTCTCAATCCATCTTCGTTGTCTCATATTCAAATGTTTCTGATCGAATATATGCTGGAGACTCTTGTGATCGGTGAAGATAGTGCATTTAGTCTCATACAGATAGTGCCTCCACAATTTGAGTGCGAAGACAACGGCTCCAAGTTCAAGATCGTGTGTGGTATAGTTTCGTTCGTGGATCTTAAGTTGACGAGAAGCATAGGCGATGACCTTCATGTGTTGCATCAGTACACAACCATAACCAGTTTTCGAGGCATCGCAGTAAACAACAAAATCGTCATTACCCTCAGGAAGTGATAAGATAGGTGCGGTGGTTAACTTCTGTTTCAAGAATTGAAATGCCTTCTCTTGTTCGTCTCCCCAAACAAATTTCTTTCCTTTGTGAGTGAGTGCGGTTAACGGACGTGAAATCAGAGAGAAACCTTCGATAAACCTTCGGTAGTAACCGGCAAGACCCAAAAATTGGCGGATGTGAGTCGGAGTAGTGGGGGTCTCCCACTTGCTGATCGCTTCTATCTTGGCGGGATCAACTTTGATGCCCTGGTCACTCACAACATGACCCAAAAACTGAACTTCCTTCAACCAGAATTCACACTTAGAAAACTTCGCGTAGAGTTGCTCTCGTCTCAAGAGCTCAAGTACTAATCGGAGATGATGCTCGTGTTCTTCCTCGCTCTTAGAGTAGATGAGGATATCATCAATGAAGACTATAACAAACTTGTCCAAGTACGGCTTGCAAACACGGTTCATAAGGTCCATAAATACAGCAGGTGCATTGGTTAGACCGAATGGCATTACAAGAAACTCATAATGACCATAGCGGGTTCTAAATGCAGTTTTCATCACGTCGCTTTCTTTCACCCTCAACTGGTGATAGCCCGATCGCAAATCGATCTTTGAGTAAACACACGATCCTTGCAGTTGGTCAAAAAGATCGTCAATCCGTGGAAGAGGATACCGATTCTTGATTGTTAATTTGTTAAGCTCACGGTAGTCGATACACATTCGGAAGGATCCATCCTTCTTCTTCACAAACAATACAGGTGCGCCCCACGGCGAAGAACTTGGTTGAATAAACCCTCGATCAAGTAACTCTTGTAGTTGGCTTTGCAATTCTTGCATCTCGGAAGGTGCAAGTCTATAGGGTGCGCGAGCTACAGGTGCAGCTCCTGGCACTAAGTCAATCTGAAACTCTACTGCCCTCGGTGGCGGTAATCCAGGCAGTCCTTCGGGAAAGACATCGGAAAACTCGTTCACAATACGCACATCTTCCACTTTCTTCTCCTCGGTTCCTACGGTTTTCACATGAGCTAGGACAGCAAGGCGTCCCTTCTTCATTATCTTTTGCGCTTTCACGCAACTAATGAGGTTCAGTTGTGAGGTACATCTCTCGCCATAAATGGTTAGTGGCTCACCGTCTCCTTGGGGTATACGAAGAGCTTTGTCTCCACAAATAATCTCGGCTCTTATCTTAGTCAACCAATCCATGCCAACAATAACATCGAAACTTCCCAACTTAATGGGAATCAAGTCTATCTCAAAGTCTACGCCGGCTATGTTGATTATAGCCCCTCAGCCAATTTGGTCCACTTTTTCAAGTTTTCCATTGGCTACCTCGACAAGCATACCTTCCTCTAAGGGAACTAACGACCAATCTAACTTATCACAAAAATGCCTACACACATAGCTCCTATCGGCACCAGTATCGAATAGGACAGAAGCTAAAAGATTGTTGATTTTGAATATACCTGTTACCAAGTCGGGGTTGTCGCGTGCATCTCTTGCATTAACATTGAAGGCTCTAGCACGTGGTGGTCTGCCATCCTTACGCTTGTTAGGACACTCGTTTCTGAAATGGCCCGTCTTTCCACATTCATAACACTTCTTAGGCCCATTGTTGTTGTGGTTTGGCTTCACATTCAAAGTGGTAACCTTGCAATCCTTGCCAACATGTCCAGATCGTTGGCACTTCTCACAGATAACATTGCAATACCCAGTGTGGTGCTTGTAGTGTAGTGACCCGAACTTTTCCATGTTTATATATATTAATTGAGATTGATATTTACATGATTAAATGTTTCCAACATGTTAAGCAATCAAACTTGTTAAGACTTGATTAATTGAAATAGGTTTCATATAGACAATTGACCACCCAAGTTGACCGGTGATTCACGAACGTTAAAACTTGTAAAAACTATATGATGACATATATATGGTTATATATATAGTTAACATGATATTATGATAAGTAAACATATCATTAAGTATATTAACAATGAACTACATATGTAAAAACAAGACTACTAACTTAATGATTTTGAAACGAGACATATATGTAACGATTATCGTTGTAACGACATTTAATGTATATATATCATATTAATAGATATTCGTATATCATAATATCATGATAATATAATAATTTAAAATCTCTTTTGATATTATAAACATTGGGTTAACAACATTTAACAAGATCGTTAACCTAAAGGTTTCAAAACAACATTTACATGTAACGACTAACGATGACTTAACGACTCAGTTAAAATGTATATACATGTAGTGTTTTAATATGTATTCATACACTTTTGAAAGACTTCAAGACACTTATCAAAATACTTCTACTTAACAAAAATGCTTACAATTACATCCTCGTTCAGTTTCATCAACAATTCTACTCGTATGCACCCGTATTCGTACTCGTACAATACACAGCTTTTAGATGTATGTACTATTGGTATATACACTACAATGATCAGCTCTTAGCAGCCCATGTGAGTCACCTAACACATGTGGGAACCATCATTTGGCAACTAGCATGA
Source organism: Rutidosis leptorrhynchoides (assembly GCF_046630445.1). Taxonomy (NCBI): domain Eukaryota; kingdom Viridiplantae; phylum Streptophyta; class Magnoliopsida; order Asterales; family Asteraceae; genus Rutidosis; species Rutidosis leptorrhynchoides. Next base: position 509,295,913 of record NC_092336.1, read on the forward strand.
AATATCTCATAAAATTACAAAAATATGAGTAATCATTCATGACTTATTTACATGAAAACAAAATTACATATCCTTTATATCTAATCCATACACCAACGACCAAAAACACCTACAAACACTTTCATTCTTCAATTTTCTTCATCTAATTGATCTCTCTCAAGTTCTATCTTCAAGTTCTAAGTGTTCTTCATAAATTCCAAAAGTTCTAGTTTCATAAAATCAAGAATACTTTCAAGTTTGCTAGCTCACTTCCAATCTTGTAAGGTGATCATCCAACCTCAAGAAATCTTTGTTTCTTACAGTAGGTTATCATTCTAATACAAGGTAATAATCATATTCAAACTTTGGTTCAATTTCTATAACTATAACAATCTTATTTCAAGTGATGATCTTACTTGAACTTGTTTTCGTGTCATGATTCTGCTTCAAGAACTTCGAGCCATCCAAGGATCCGTTGAAGCTAGATCCATTTTTCTCTTTTCCAGTAGGTTTATCCAAGGAACTTAAGGTAGTAATGATGTTCATAACATCATTCGATTCATACATATAAAGCTATCTTATTCGAAGGTTTAAACTTGTAATCACTAGAACATAGTTTAGTTAATTCTAAACTTGTTCGCAAACAAAAGTTAATCCTTCTAACTTGACTTTTAAAATCAACTAAACACATGTTCTATATCTATATGATATGCTAACTTAATGATTTAAATCCTGGAAACACGAAAAACACCGTAAAACCGGATTTACGCCGTTGTAGTAACACCGCGGGCTGTTTTGGGTTAGTTAATTAAAAACTATGATAAACTTTGATTTAAAAGTTGTTATTCTGAGAAAATGATTTTTATTATGAACATGAAACTATATCCAAAAATTATGGTTAAACTCAAAGTGGAAGTATGTTTTCTAAAATGGTCATCTAGACGTCGTTCTTTCGACTGAAATGACTACCTTTACAAAAACGACTTGTAACTTATTTTTCCGACTATAAACCTATACTTTTTCTGTTTAGATTCATAAAATAGAGTTCAATATGAAACCATAGCAATTTGATTCACTCAAAACGGATTTAAAATGAAGAAGTTATGGGTAAAACAAGATTGGATATTTTTTCTCATTTTAGCTACGTGAAAATTGGTAACAAATCTATTCCAACCATAACTTAATCAACTTGTATTGTATATTATGTAATCTTGAGATACCATAGACACGTATACAATGTTTCGACCTATCATGTCGACACATCTATATATATTTCGGAACAACCATAGACACTCTATATGTGAATGTTGGAGTTAGTTATACAGGGTTGAGGTTGATTCCAAAATATATATAGTTTGAGTTGTGATCAATACTGAGATACGTATACACTGGGTCGTGGATTGATTCAAGATAATATTTATCGATTTATTTCTGTACATCTAACTGTGGACAACTAGTTGTAGGTTACTAACGAGGACAGCTGACTTAATAAACTTAAAACATCAAAATATATTAAAAGTGTTGTAAATATATTTTGAACATACTTTGATATATATGTATATATTGTTATAGGTTCGTGAATCAACCAGTGGCCAAGTCTTACTTCCCGACGAAGTAAAAATCTGTGAAAGTGAGTTATAGTCCCACTTTTAAAATCTAATATTTTGGGATGAGAATACATGCAGGTTTTATAAATGATTTACAAAATAGACACAAGTACGTGAAACTACATTCTATGGTTGAATTATCAAAATCTAATATGCCCCTTTTTATTAAGTCTGGTAATCTAAGAATTAGGGAACAGACACCCTAATTGACGCGAATCCTAAAGATAGATCTATTGGGCCTAACAAACCCCATCCAAAGTACCGGATGCTTTAGTACTTCGAAATTTATATCATATCCGAAGGGTGTCCCGGAATGATGGGGATATTCTTATATATGCATCTTGTTATTGTCGGTTACCAGGTGTTCACCATATGAATGATTTTTATCTCTATGTATGGGATGTGTATTGAAATATGAAATCTTGTGGTCTATTGTTACGATTTGATATATATAGGTTAAACCTATAACTCACCAACATTTTTGTTGACGTTTTAAGCATGTTTATTCTCAGGTGATTATTAAGAGCTTCCGCTGTCGCATACTTAAATAAGGACAAGATTTGGAGTCCATGCTTGTATGATATTGTGTAAAAACTGCATTCAAGAAACTTATTTTGTTGTAACATATTTGTATTGTAAACCATTATGTAATGGTCGTGTGTAAACAGGATATTTTAGATTATCATTATTTGATAATCTACGTAAAGCTTTTTAAACCTTTATTGATGAAATAAAGGTTATGGTTTGTTTTAAAATGAATGCAGTCTTTGAAAAACGTCTCATATAGAGGTCAAAACCTCGCAACGAAATCAATTAATATGGAACGTTTTTAATCAATAAGAACGGGACATTTCAGTTGGTATCCGAGCGTTGGTCTTAGAGAACCAGAATTTTGCATTAGTGTGTCTTATCGAGTTTGTTAGGATGCATTAGTGAGTCTGGACTTCGACCGTGTTTACTTGAAAAATGATTGCTTAACAAATTTTGTTGGAAACTATATATTTTTAACATGTGAATATTATGTGATATATTAATCTCTTAACGCGTTTGATATTATGTGATAGATGTCTACCTCTAGAACAAGTCCCATTGACTCACCTAATAATAATGAAGAGTCAAATGTAAATTGGAATGATTCGTGGACTGATTCACAAGTTCCCGAAGAGGAACCGGAAGAAGAGTCGGAACCGGAAGAAGAATCGGAACCGGAAGAAGAATCGGAACCGGATGAAGAAATAGAACCGGTGGGGGAAATAATAAAACGGTTAAGTAAAAGAAAATCCTCAACCAACCGACCAAGGTTAATTATGGTCAATGGTGTTTCCGCCAAGGAAGCAAAATATTGGGAGGATTACCAATTCTCCGATGAATCGGATTCCGACGAGAATTCCGATGATGTTATAGAAATTACCCCAACTGAATTTAAAAAGGCAAAAGAAAATAATAACGGAAAGGGCATAAAAATAGAGAAATCTAATTCCAACCCCGATGAACTTTATATGTATCGTCAACCCTCGAAGTCCTTAAGTTGTAACAATGACCCGGGAACCTCTAAACCACCAGGTTTTTCTAAACCAATGTGGATCACGACGGCTCGTATTAGGGGAACATCATATATCCCTAGAAACTTGGGAAAACGAACCAAAACCGAAGAAGAAGAAACAAGCGAGTCGGAATAAGATAGTTGTATTCGTGTGGTGTAATATATGTAATATAGTGTGCTTATGCTTTATGATATATGTAAAAATTGCTTGTATTAATAAGTATTTTTTTTTATGAATCTAACTCTTGTCTATTTTACAGTATAAAAACACAAAATGGATAGACAACCCAATATTTTAAGAGACCTACCCGGAGACATGATTGATGAAATCTTGTCTAGAGTCGGCCAGAATTCTTCGGCACAACTATTTAAGGCGAGATCAGTTTGTAAGACATTCGAAGAACGTTCCAAGAATGTCTTGGTTTATAAGAGACTTTCGTTTGAAAGATGGGGGATATCACATTGGGAAACCCATAAGTTACGATGTGTTTACTTTGACGCATATATTGCGGGGAACCCAAATGCTATTTTACGCAACGGGTTAAGAAATTATTTTGACTCAATATATCCGAATATTGGACTTCGTGATTTAGAAAAAGCGGCTAACATGCAACATAAAGAAGCATGTTATGCTTACGGATTAGTAATGTTCGCTTCTCACCAAAGTGAGAACAAGAACATCGGGCTACAACTATTAAACAAAACGTTTCCACAAGTGACGGAGTCGGTAATTGGGGTAAGAAATGAGGTTTTTAGATTATTACGGGACTGTTGGACATTACGTAACCCTCGTCCTTTTGACGATGTTACAACACGCTGTCTTATCAACGGCCATAACGGTTATGTTCCACAAGACCAAGGATGGGAAGTAATCCTAGTAAAACCAGAATGCATGACTTGTTTCTGGACTTATGAATTACGTGTCTTTATTGTCTTTGCTGAACGACTTGTGTACTAGCTAGAATTATCTTCACTACTATCTTGTATCAAAGTTATTGTGTGCTATATTTCATGCTTTATGTAAAATAAGCGGTATTGTAAGTTTGTAAAATATTGTATAAAAGTTTGAACGCGAAATATTATTATAATCAGTTTTTCATATAGAATTGTAGTAGTTGAATTGTATATTAGCTACTAAGTATGAACTTAACGGGTAGGTACTACCCGAATTTAAACTTATAAAACGCTAATATGAAGAAAAAGCTTTTATAAATGAGTTCATATTATGCTACGAAATACTATTAACTACTCTTAATATTCTGTATGATTAACTTGTTCCATTTGACTATTTTGAAGGAAATGGCACCGACTACTCGACACACCGTGAATATGAATGAAGAGGAATTCCGTACTTTTCTAGCTTCAAACATAGCCGCAGTACAGGCTGCGCTACATACCAACAATAACCTTGGATCTAGCAGTACAGGAAATCGTGTAGGATGCACCTACAAAGAATTCACTGCCTGCAAACCTTTGGAATTTGATGGAACCGAAGGACCGATCGGATTGAAACGGTGGACCGAGAAGGTTGAATCGGTGTTTGCCATAAGTAAGTGTACTGAAGAGGACAAAGTAAAGTACGCTACGCATACCTTCACAGGTTCTGCGTTAACATGGTGGAATACCTATCTAGAGCAAGTGGGACAAGATGATGCATACGCACTACCGTGATCAGCATTCAAGCACTTGATGAACGAGAAGTACCGTCCCAGAACCGAGGTCAATAAGCTCAAGACAGAACTTAGAGGGTTACGAACCCAAGGATTTGATATTACCACGTACGAAAGACGATTCACAGAATTGTGCCTATTGTGTCCGGGAGCATTCGAAGATGAGGAAGAGAAGATCGACGCGTTTGTGAAAGGATTACCGGAAAGAATTCAAGAAGATATAAGTTCACACGAGCCTGCCTCCATACAACAGGCATGTAGAATGGCTCACAAACTAGTGAACCAGATTGAAGAAAGAATTAAGGAACAGACTGCTGAAGAGGCCAATGTGAAGCAAGTCAAAAGAAAGTGGGAGGAAAACGGTGATAAGAATCACCAATACAACAACAACAGCAATTACAACAATAATCGCAACAATTATCCCAACAATCGCAACATCAATCGCAACTACAACAAACGGCCCAACAACAACAACAACAACAACAACAGCAACTACAACAATCATCCCAACAACAATAATAACCGCAACAACAACAACAATCAGAAGCAGCTATGCCAAAGGTGTGAAAAGAATCACTCGGGGTTCTGCACCAAATTTTGCAACAAGTGTAAAAGAAATGGTCATAGCGCGGCGAAGTGTGAGGTCTACGGACCAGGGGTTAATAGAACGAAAGGAACAAATGGTGTCGGAACGAGTAATGGCGGAGCAAGTAGTGTCGGAGCAAGTTATGCCAATGTAGTTTGTTATAAATGTGGAAAACCGGGCCACATTATTAGAAATTGCCCGAACCAGGAGAACACGAATGGACAAGGCCGTGGAAGAGTTTTCAATATTAATGCGGCAGAGGCACAGAAAGACCCGGAACTTGTTACGGGTACGTTTCTTATTGACAATAAATCTGCTTACGTTTTATTTGATTCGGGTGCGGATAGAAGCTATATGAGTAGAGATTTTTGTGCTAAATTAAGTTGTCCATTGACGCCTTTGGATAGTAAATTTTTACTCGAATTAGCAAATGGTAAATTAATTTCAGCAGATAATATATGTCGGAATCGAGAAATTAAACTGGTTAGTGAAACATTTAAGATTCATTTGATACCAGTAGAGTTAGGAAGTTTTGATGTGATAATCGGTATGGACTGCTTGAAATAAGTGAAAGCGGAGATCGTTTGTTACAAAAATGCAATTCGCATTATACGAGAAAAAGGAAAACCCTTAATGGTGTACGGAGAAAAGGGCAACACGAAGCTACATCTTATTAGTAATTTGAAGGCACAAAAACTAATAAGAAAAGGTTGCTATGCTGTTCTAGCACACGTCGAGAAAGTACAAACTGAAGAAAAGAGCATCAATGATGTTCCCGTCGCAAAAGAATTTCCTGATGTATTTCCGAAAGAATTACTGGGATTACCCCCACATCGATCCGTTGAATTTCAAATAGATCTTGTACCAGGAGCTGCACCAATAGCTCGTGCTCCTTACAGACTCGCACCCAGCGAGATGAAAGAACTGCAAAGCCAATTACAAGAACTTTTAGAGCGTGGTTTCATTCGACCAAGCACATCACCGTGGGGAGCTCCTGTTTTGTTTGTTAAGAAGAAAGATGGTACATTCAGGTTGTGTATCGACTACCGAGAGTTGAACAAACTTACCATCAAGAACCGCTACCCACTACCGAGAATCGATGACTTATTTGATCAACTACAAGGCTCGTCTGTTTATTCAAAGATTGACTTACGTTCCGGGTATCATCAAATGCGGGTGAAAGAAGATGATATTCCAAAGACTGCTTTCAGAACACGTTACGGTCATTACGAGTTTATGGTCATGCCGTTTGGTTTAACTAATGCACCAGCTGTGTTCATGGACCTTATGAACCGAGTGTGTGGACCATACCTTGACAAGTTTGTCATTGTTTTCATTGATGACATACTTATTTACTCAAAGAATGACCAAGAACACGGTGAACATTTGAGAAAGGTGTTAGAAGTATTGAGGAAGGAAGAATTGTACGCTAAGTTTTCAAAGTGTGCATTTTGGTTGGAAGAAGTTCAATTCCTCGGTCACATAGTGAACAAAGAAGGTATTAAGGTGGATCCAGCAAAGATAGAAACTGTTGAAAAGTGGGAAACCCCGAAAACTCCGAAACACGTACGCCAGTTTTTAGGACTAGCTGGTTACTACAGAAGGTTCATCCAAGACTTTTCCAGAATAGCAAAACCCTTGACTGCATTAACGCATAAAGGGAAGAAATTTGAATGGAATGATGAACAAGAGAAAGCGTTTCAGTTATTGAAGAAAAAGCTAACTACGGCACCTATATTGTCATTGCCTGAAGGGAATGATGATTTTGTGATTTATTGTGATGCATCAAAGCAAGGTCTCGGTTGTGTATTAATGCAACGAACGAAGGTGATTGCTTATGCGTCTAGACAATTGAAGATTCACGAACAAAATTATACGACGCATGATTTGGAATTAGGCGCGGTTGTTTTTGCATTAAAGACTTGGAGGCACTACTTATATGGGGTCAAAAGTATTATATATACCGACCACAAAAGTCTTCAACACATATTTAATCAGAAACAACTGAATATGAGGCAGCGTAGGTGGATTGAATTATTGAATGATTACGACTTTGAGATTCGTTACCACCCGGGAAAGGCAAATGTGGTAGCCGATGCCTTGAGCAGGAAGGACAGAGAACCCATTCGAGTAAAATCTATGAATATAATGATTCATAATAACCTTACTACTCAAATAAAGGAGGCGCAACAAGGAGTTTTAAAAGAGGAAAATTTAAAGGATGAAATACCCAAAGGATCGGAGAAGCATCTTAATATTCGGGAAGACGGAACCCGGTATAGGGCTGAAAGGATTTGGGTACCAAAATTTGGAGATATGAGAGAAATGGTACTTAGAGAAGCTCATAAAACCAGATACTCAATACATCCTGGAACGGGGAAGATGTACAAGGATCTCAAGAAACATTTTTGGTGGCCGGGTATGAAAGCCGATGTTGCTAAATACGTAGGAGAATGTTTGACGTGTTCTAAGGTCAAAGCTGAGCATCAGAAACCATCAGGTCTACTTCAACAACCCGAAATCCCGGAATGGAAATGGGAAAACATTACCATGGATTTCATCACTAAATTGCCAAGGACTGCAAGTGGTTTTGATACTATTTGGGTAATAGTTGATCGTCTCACCAAATCAGCACACTTCCTGCCAATAAGAGAAGATGACAAGATGGAGAAGTTAGCACGACTGTATTTGAAGGAAGTCATCTCCAGACATGGAATACCAATCTCTATTATCTCTGATAGGGATGGCAGATTTATTTCAAGATTCTGGCAGACATTACAGCAAGCATTAGGAACTCGTCTAGACATGAGTACTGCCTATCATCCACAAACTGATGGGCAGAGTGAAAGGACGATACAAACGCTTGAAGACATGCTACGAGCATGTGTTATTGATTTCGGAAACAGTTGGGATCGACATCTACCGTTAGCAGAATTTTCCTACAACAACAGCTACCATTCAAGCATTGAGATGGCGCCGTTTGAAGCACTTTATGGTAGAAAGTGCAGGTCTCCGATTTGTTGGAGTGAAGTGGGGGATAGACAGATTACGGGTCCGGAGATTATACAAGAAACTACCGAGAAGATCATCCAAATTCAACAACGGTTGAAAACCGCCCAAAGTCGACAAAAGAGCTACGCTGACATTAAAAGAAAAGATATAGAATTTGAAATTGGAGAGATGGTCATGCTTAAAGTTGCACCTTGGAAAGGCGTTGTTCGATTTGGTAAACGAGGGAAATTAAATCCAAGGTATATTGGACCATTCAAGATTATTGATCGTGTCGGACCAGTAGCTTACCGACTTGAGTTACCTCAACAACTCGCGGCTGTACATAACACTTTCCACGTCTCGAATTTAAAGAAATGTTTTGCTAAAGAAGATCTCACTATTCCGTTAGATGAAATCCAAATCAACGAAAAACTTCAATTCATCGAAGAACCCGTCGAAATAATGGATCGTGAGGTTAAAAGACTTAAGCAAAACAAGATACCAATTGTTAAGGTTCGATGGAATGCTCGTAGAGGACCCGAGTTCACCTGGGAGCGTGAAGATCAGATGAAGAAGAAATACCCGCATCTCTTTCCAGAAGATTCGTCAACACCTTCAACAGCTTAAAATTTCGGGACGAAATTTATTTAACGGGTAGGTACTGTAGTGACCCGAACTTTTCCATGTTTATATATATTAATTGAGATTGATATTTACATGATTAAATGTTTCCAACATGTTAAGCAATCAAACTTGTTAAGACTTGATTAATTGAAATAGGTTTCATATAGACAATTGACCACCCAAGTTGACCGGTGATTCACGAACGTTAAAACTTGTAAAAACTATATGATGACATATATATGGTTATATATATAGTTAACATGATATTATGATAAGTAAACATATCATTAAGTATATTAACAATGAACTACATATGTAAAAACAAGACTACTAACTTAATGATTTTGAAACGAGACATATATGTAACGATTATCGTTGTAACGACATTTAATGTATATATATCATATTAATAGATATTCGTATATCATAATATCATGATAATATAATAATTTAAAATCTCTTTTGATATTATAAACATTGGGTTAACAACATTTAACAAGATCGTTAACCTAAAGGTTTCAAAACAACATTTACATGTAACGACTAACGATGACTTAACGACTCAGTTAAAATGTATATACATGTAGTGTTTTAATATGTATTCATACACTTTTGAAAGACTTCAAGACACTTATCAAAATACTTCTACTTAACAAAAATGCTTACAATTACATCCTCGTTCAGTTTCATCAACAATTCTACTCGTATGCACCCGTATTCGTACTCGTACAATACACAGCTTTTAGATGTATGTACTATTGGTATATACACTCCAATGATCAGCTCTTAGCAGCCCATGTGAGTCACCTAACACATGTGGGAACCATCATTTGGCAACTAGCATGAAATATCTCATAAAATTACAAAAATATGAGTAATCATTCATGACTTATTTACATGAAAACAAAATTACATATCCTTTATATCTAATCCATACACCAACGACCAAAAACACCTACAAACACTTTCATTCTTCAATTTTCTTCATCTAATTGATCTCTCTCAAGTTCTATCTTCAAGTTCTAAGTGTTCTTCATAAATTCCAAAAGTTCTAGTTTCATAAAATCAAGAATACTTTCAAGTTTGCTAGCTCACTTCCAATCTTGTAAGGTGATCATCCAACCTCAAGAAATCTTTGTTTCTTACAGTAGGTTATCATTCTAATACAAGGTAATAATCATATTCAAACTTTGGTTCAATTTCTATAACTATAACAATCTTATTTCAAGTGATGATCTTACTTGAACTTGTTTTCGTGTCATGATTCTGCTTCAAGAACTTCGAGCCATCCAAGGATCCGTTGAAGCTAGATCCATTTTTCTCTTTTCCAGTAGGTTTATCCAAGGAACTTAAGGTAGTAATGATGTTCATAACATCATTCGATTCATACATATAAAGCTATCTTATTCGAAGGTTTAAACTTGTAATCACTAGAACATAGTTTAGTTAATTCTAAACTTGTTCGCAAACAAAAGTTAATCCTTCTAACTTGACTTTTAAAATCAACTAAACACATGTTCTATATCTATATGATATGCTAACTTAATGATTTAAAACCTGGAAACACGAAAAACACCGTAAAACCGGATTTACGCCGTTGTAGTAACACCGCGGGCTGTTTTGGGTTAGTTAATTAAAAACTATGATAAACTTTGATTTAAAAGTTGTTATTCTGAAAAAATGATTTTTATTATGAACATGAAACTATATCCAAAAATTATGGTTAAACTCAAAGTGGAAGTATGTTTTCTAAAATGGTCATCTAGACGTCGTTCTTTCGACTGAAATGACTACCTTTACAAAAACGACTTGTAACTTATTTTTCCGACTATAAACCTATACTTTTTTTGTTTAGATTCATAAAATAGAGTTCAATATGAAACCATAGCAATTTGATTCACTCAAAACGGATTTAAAATGAAGAAGTTATGGGTAAAACAAGATTGGATAATTTTTCTCATTTTAGCTACGTGAAAATTGGTAACAAATCTATTCCAACCATAACTTAATCAATTTGTATTGTATATTATGTAATCTTGAGATACCATAGACACGTATACAATGTTTTGACCTATCATGTCGACACATCTATATATATTTCGGAACAACCATAGACACTCTATATGTGAATGTTGGAGTTAGCTATACAGGGTTGAGGTTGATTCCAAAATATATATAGTTTGAGTTGTGATCAATACTGAGATACGTATACACTGGGTCGTGGATTGATTCAAGATAATATTTATCGATTTATTTCTGTACATCTAACTGTGGACAACTAGTTGTAGGTTACTAACGAGGACAGCTGACTTAATAAACTTAAAACATCAAAATATATTAAAAGTGTTGTAAATATATTTTGAACATACTTTGATATATATGTATATATTGTTATAGGTTCGTGAATCAACCAGTGGCCAAGTCTTACTTCCCGACGAAGTAAAAATCTGTGAAAGTGAGTTATAGTCCCACTTTTAAAATCTAATATTTTGGGATGAGAATACATGCAGGTTTTATAAATGATTTACAAAATAGACACAAGTACGTGAAACTACATTCTATGGTTGAATTATCAAAATCGAATATGCCCCTTTTTATTAAGTCTGGTAATCTAAGAATTAGGGAACAGACACCCTAATTGACGCGAATCCTAAAGATAGATCTATTGGGCCTAACAAACCCCATCCAAAGTACCGGATGCTTTAGTACTTCGAAATTTATATCATATCCGAAGGGTGTCCCGGAATGATGGGGATATTCTTATATATGCATCTTGTTATTGTCGGTTACCAGGTGTTCACCATATGAATGATTTTTATCTCTATGTATGGGATGTGTATTGAAATATGAAATCTTGTGGTCTATTGTTACGATTTGATATATATAGGTTAAACCTATAACTCACCAACATTTTTGTTGACGTTTTAAGCATGTTTATTCTCAGGTGATTATTAAGAGCTTCCGCTGTCGCATACTTAAATAAGGACAAGATTTGGAGTCCATGCTTGTATGATATTGTGTAAAAACTGCATTCAAGAAACTTATTTTGTTGTAACATATTTGTATTGTAAACCATTATGTAATGGTCGTGTGTAAACAGGATATTTTAGATTATCATTATTTGATAATCTACGTAAAGCTTTTTAAACCTTTATTGATGAAATAAAGGTTATGGTTTGTTTTAAAATGAATGCAGTCTTTGAAAAACGTCTCATATAGAGGTCAAAACCTCGCAACGAAATCAATTAATATGGAACGTTTTTAATCAATAAGAACGGGACATTTCATGTAGCACCTATTGCATTGTGGTAAGGTTCCTTTGTAGTTCGGATTGGTGCGGTTGTTGTTGTTGGGGTTGGTGTTGTTGTTGTGCATGTTGTTGTTTTGCCTGAACCCTTCATGTCGTTTTGCCGGGTTTTGATCATAGTTCCTACCCCTGTTGTTGTTGTGGTTGTTGTCCCATTTCCTCTTTTCACCACTACCAGTTTCAAACTTAGCCTTCTCCGGCTCGTCCAGGATGATTTGATTCAAGAGAGTATGCGCCATGCGCATTGCTTCGGGAACGCTTGGTGGCTTGGATGAGGTAACATTACCCTTGATGGACTTAGGAAGTCCCGAGAAGTATTTCTCCAAACGCTTGAATTCGGGGGTGACCATGGTTGGACACATAAGAGCCAATTCCAAAAACCTACGGTTGTAGCTGTTAAGGTCGTTCCCTACGATTTTCAATTGCATAAATTCGATTTCCATCTTTTGAATCTCGGTTCTCGGACAGTATTCCTCGATCATAGCACATTTAAATTCTTCCCAAGGCGTAGCATACGCCTCATCAATTCCTTGCGCTTGGGCCATGGTATTCCACCATGTAAGCGCGCCATCAGAAAGCGTGCAAGATGCAAATTTCGTTTTGTTAGCCTCAGAACAATTGCTAACCCTGAATACCGATTCCAACTTTTCGAACCATCTGGTGAGACCGACGGGTCCCTCAGTGCCACTGAAGTAGTGTGGCTTGCAGCTTTGAAATTCCTTGTAAGTACACCCATCTCGGATGACAGGTGGATTGACAGGCGGTGGTGGTGGAGCTTGGGGTTGTCTTTCAGCTAGTGCAGCAGCGACTCGCTCGTTAATCATTTCCTCAATTTGTGCAGCGGTAGGGGTAGATCTCCCGTTGGCCATGATGTTCTATACAAACATTTTGACTCAAGTCAAAATCCATTATGCAAATAATAATAGTACATTATATAACAACCAACATGAAAACAGCACAACACATGTTGATTAAATAACGCAAGCAGATATAAGTACCACAAAACCATGAGATGATAACGTAAATAGAACACTTGCGCAAGAAGTAAGCAACACAAATTCCATTCATTAATGATAATAAGTTCATACATTACAATAAGTTCGTACATTACATAAGTGAAATATGAAATTACAAAAGAGATTACAATACAGAATCTAGTACAAAGTCCTACGGCTATGGTGGGTACAAGATGTCCAAAACATGAGCCAACTGCTCCTCGAGCTCAGTAACTCGAGTCTGGAGAATCTCAATCTCCCGCCTCATTTCCTCATTAGAGGAAGATGGTGGGGCAGGTGGTGCTGGCGGTGCAGGTGGAGCTGGTGGTGCTGAAGTGGATGGTCCGGCTCTGGGTGGAGACGGTAATATCTGTGGGTCGGCGGGGTACGACACCAGCCGTTTACGAGCAGTGATCCTACGACGCCGACCATAAGCGTCAGTGACAGTACGACCAGGAATTATTCCAGTGAAGCGATACCGCTTCTTCGGCGGGGTAGAAGGTGCCTGAATCGGTCGGTCAGCGTGATCCTCCTCATCACTGGAGTCGTCAGATGAGGTGTCGTCTGAAGAAGCATCGGTGGAAGAACCGTCGTCTGAATCATGCGGTGGTGTCACGGGTGGCTCAACATATCCGAAAGCGGCCAACATCTGTCGGTGTCGGCCTGGCGTAATCACGGCTAAGCGGCCGTCGGCAGTGCGTCGGCAAGGTGTGCGCCAGTGATTACGGAAGGGACCTTCCCCGAACTCCGCGGGGATCTCCACACCACCAATGCGAGCCAGTTGCCTCGGGGGTCTGGAAGAAGACGCTGGGATAGGCACACTAAAGCTAGCTCCAGAACTAGAGGCGCCGGGGTCGCCAGTGGGTGTCGGGGCCGGAATGTCGGCAGCAGCAGCAGCAACAGGTGCAGCAGTGGGTGGAACAACGGGGCCTGAGCCGCTCGGGATGTCAGCAGGTGGAACGTCTGACATCTGAACAAGGAAAAGTAAATTTTCCAGGTCAGTAAGCACACAAATAATAGGCCAACAGTTTAAATCATGTATAACAGTAAGTAGCATGGCACTAACGACAAATCGTATGAAAGTAGCATGCAATCGGAAACAAGTAGCATTATGCAGTAGTGATATCATATAGTAGCATACAACATATAGCAGTAAAAGTAAGCAGCAGCATGCAGTAAACACAGCGGAAACAAGTAAACTAGCAAGTTGTAGATTAGTCCTATTAGTGAATCCTACTCGGGTCGGTCTTAGACTCACTAATGCATCCTAATTCCCTACAACCAACGCTCTGATACCAAATGTGATGCCCCGTACTAAATCATCATGTACGGACCATCATCAACGGGATCATTACAAGGTTAAGTACTATATGCGTTTTCAAAACAGAGTTTGCATTCATTAATAAAAGTGACGTGTAATGACCCGCACTTTTTCGATCGTTCTATACTTATAAGATTAATATTTACATAAATTAAACCTTACCAACATGATAAGCAATCCAAATTGTTGAGATTTATGTTTTCGAAAAGAGTTTTACACAACGTTTGACCGTCTAGTTTGACCGATGATATCACGAACTATATAATATATGATAATTATAAGTTTGTGTATATATATGTATATATACATACTTAACATGATCTAAGGATGTTTTAATACCTCATTTTGTATTAATAACAATAAGTTATAAGTATATTTTGAAACTACTAACTTAAGTTTTCAAAACGATAACCATACGTAACGTTATTTGACATAAATACTTATGACCTATAATGTTTATACATATATCGTATAAGTAATGTATTTAATCACTTTATAAGGACTTAAATACATAAAACAATATAAGTTTATTTACAAAAGATAGTTATATTTGAATCCTCGTTCCGTTTTCTCAAGATTTCTATACGTATATCAAGGGTATATGTACCCGTATCATACCCAGCTTCTATACGTATTTACTATTGGTATATACACATCAAATCAACATCTAAATCAGCCATATTACTGCCCTCCAAGAGAGGTAACCTTGATTGGATGCTAGCATGGAAAATTTCACAAGATTACAACATAAAAATCTTGTTTTGTCCCCCCCCCCATTCACGAAATTTTAACCTTATATACCCCATCCATTTTTCAATTTTTACTACATCATTTCTCTAGCTAGGAACACACACTTACAAGCCTCATGCATGCCTAAGAAATCCAGCAAAAATCCTCTCAAGAATCACCTTAATAACCACCATATCAAGATCAAACAAAAACACTACAAAATACTACTTTCATTTCAAGTTTATGTCCTAAGTTGCTTCCAATCTTCAATCCAACTCCACCACTCTTTGGTTCTAGGATTTTTCTTATTTCTTACAGCAATCTTGTCCAAGTAACTTGAGGTAGTAACTTTGTTCATAACCTTATTCGATTCATATATATATAACTATCTTATTTTGTGGTATAAAATTTTAACAACAAGAACATAGTTTGAATGTTTTCAAACTTGTTTGCAAACTAAATAGATCCTTCTCACTTAACTTTTAAAATACTTCAATACCTGTAATATATCATAAATATATGCTAATTTAACAAGGTATAACTTGGTTTTTCAAAGAACACCTTAAAAACTGAATTTACGACGTCGGAGTGCAACCGGGGGCTGTTTTGGGTTGGATAATTAAAAACCATCTTAAACTTTGAATTGGAGGTTTATTTTCTGGAAAAATGATTTTTACTATGAATATGATAACACATAAAAATTTCATGATTTAACTCAAAGTATAAGTATTTTTAGAAAAATAATCATTTAAGGTTGTTTACATGATGGAAAATGATTAACTTCATAAGTTTCACTAAAGTTTGACCTATGACCTGTGATTTCGAATACAAACTAAGGTATTTACAGTTCATAGTCTTAAAGAGGGACTCGATCCAAGGAAGTGGCAAGTTGAATCAACGAAAACGGAGTTGTAACGAAGAAACTATGACCAAAACGAGATCGGATATCTAAGACTAGTTTAGCTACGAAAATAATTGGAGAAAATTAAATAAATCACATATTTTTAAAATAACATGATATTTCATATATATGTACTCATAATTTAATTTTATATGGTTCAGGATCACCCGTAAACAATACGAGAAGATTAATCATAAGATTCCCATGATTGTACGCAACACGTCATTTGACAACACCGGTACTTTATGTACGCAACACGTCATTTGACAACACCGGTACCGTGGGTCAAGATTAATCTCGACCAATACATATACGATGGGGGTTTTATTTATTTCATTGGGGGTTTATTAAACACCTAAAAATGAACCATTTAAAATTGAATTACTAACATCGGACTGCTAACTACGGACTAAGGAATTATTAAAAGTATTAAAAGTATTATAAGTATATATATGTGACGATTGTTTAAAAAGAAAAGGTATTGATATATTATATATGGATAAGTTCGTGATATCAATCGGAGACCAAGTCAAAATTACATATCTTCAAGACGAAAGTGAGTATATAGTCCCACTTTTAAACTCTAAATATTTCGGGATGAGAATACATGTATTTTATGTTTTACAATATGGACACAAGTAACTGAAAAATATATTCTACGTTGAGTTGTACCACTGGCATACTTCCCTGTAGCTTGGTAACTAATATTTACAGCGGTATTGTAAACGCGAATCCTGTTGATAGATCTATCGGGCCTGACAACCCCAACCGGACTGGACGACCAGTATTCAACGGTTGCATAGTACTTCGTTTCGTGACTACACTTGGTACGGTGTAGTAAGATTTCATAATAAAGGGAATATGCGACGTGATTAAATGTTAAGTATGGTTACCAAGTGCTCAACCACTTAGAATATTTTTATTAAAACGTTTATATATGAAATCTTGTGGTCTATATATATATTGCTGCCGGCATTAAACCTATATCTCACCAACTTTATGTTGACGTTTTAAACATGGCTATTCTCAGGTGATAACTAAAAGCTTCCGCTGCAACATGTTGAATTTAAGCAAGATCTTGAGTATGCATATTTGTGTCAAAAATAAAACTGCATATTCGAGGAATTGTAATGTAAAATATGCTAAGAATCGTATTGTTATCATCACATGTAAAGTTTGTAAGTCTAAGATTATCGCTAAACGATAATCATCTTTATATTGTCTAAAGCTTGTATTAACATAAGAGTTATGGTTTGTAATGTAAAATAAATGCAGTTGTTCTTTTAAAAATGTCGCATATAGAGGTCAATACCTCGCAATGAAATCATACGTTATCTAACTCATTCTTATGGTTAAGGACGGGTTATGACATGTGGTATCAGAGCGGTGGTCTTAGCGAACCAGGTTTGCATTAGTGTGTCTAACTGATAAGTCGTTAGGATACATTAGTAAGTCTGGACTTTGACCGGGTCTGATTTAAAAACCATTGCTTATCATTGTTGGTTAAAATTTATATGTAAATATTATGTAGTACTAATGGGTTAGTTGTTGTGTGATAGATGTCGGGCTCAAAACTTGTTATCACATTCAGCGACTCCGAACCAGAATCTTCAGATGGTGTTCCAGTCATTAACCTATCCGATGACGAAAATAATATCTTTGGGGAAGACTCACAAATTCCGGATGAACCGACTATAGAGAACCCGGAAAGTGAACCCGAGGAGGAAAGTGAACCCGAGGAGGAAAGTGAACCCGAGGAGGAAAGTGAACCCGAGGAAGAAATACAGGAAATTACAAAAGAAGAGTTCGAACTAGGAAAGAAACGAAAGGCTAATGAATTAGAAAATTCAAATCCTGAGTTTAATAAGGATGATGTGGCACCAACTCCACTAGACACTACCACCCCTATTCCCGCTATTCCTATTCGTTCTATCCCGGCATCCAGTTCTTCAGTCCCACAGCCAAAATATAGGCAGACAGCCAGGATAAGCGTTAAGCGATTCTTTGAACCTAAACGTCCTAGAAAATAGACCAAACGATGCGCTGCCGTATTAAACCATGGGATCATATAATGTTTTGTATAATATTATTAGTGTGGTTTGCTTAATGTTCGATGTAAGATAAGCATATGTAAAATAGTGAAGTGTGAAATGCAATAATTTTCCATGGTTAAGTATTATTTAGATGGTAGTAATTGATTCTGTACTAAGCTATTAAGTATGGACATTAACGGGTAGGTACTACCCTAGATATAATTATAAAACGCTAATAAGAAGAAAAGGCTTTTATAATAATACCTGGTTCATATTATTAATAAGCTATAATGTACTGTAAATATACACTACATCTATAATATTCCATGTGAATAATTATTTTCTTTTCATTCTTATAGAAGAATATGGCTCGATTGAACCGAATGACGGAACAAGAAATCCAGGAACTCATCAATCAGCGAGTGAACGACAGAATGTTATGGGTCGAGGCTGCAAGAGGTGCTGCAGTTAACCCAAATCCTCGTGTGGGGTGCACTTACAAAACTTTTCAAGCTTGCAAGCCCTCATTATTCAGTGGAACAGAAGGACCGATCGGTTTAACCCGGTGGATAGAAAAGATGGAGACTGTGTTTAAAATCAGTGGTTGTGTTGAAAAGGACATGACCAAGTATGCATCGTGCACTTTACAAGATAGTGCACTCACGTGGTGGAAAAATTATGTGAAGGCTGTAGGAGGAGATGTAGCTTATGATACTCCATGGGAAGAATTCAAAACAATGTTAATCAACGAGTATTGTCCAAGGAACGAGGTTAGGAAGTTGGAAGATGAATTACGAAGTCTGAAGGTTATTGGTACTGAAATCACCAACTACAATCAGCGATTCATGGAATTAGTTTTGCTATGTCCTGAATTGGTTCCAACCGAAGAACGGAAGATTGAAATGTACAAAGATGGTTTGCCCAAAAAGGTCAAGGCAAATGTTACAGCATCGAAACCTAAGACAATTCATGAAGCTATAACCATGGCAAACGAGCTAATGGATCAGGTCATCATGGATAAGAAAGTATCCAATACTGATGTGAAGGTATCAGGTAACAAAAGAAAGTGGAATGGAAATTATGATCGAGGTAATCAACAACAATCTTTTAAGAAACAAGAAATCACGCAAGGTGCGGGTAGTGGTTTAAGCTTTGGTTATAAAGGACAAAATCCTTTATGCAACCGATGCCACAAACACCACTCTGGTTACTATAATGTGGTATGCAACAAATGTAATCGAAAGGGTCATCTTGCTGAAGATTGTAGGGCTCTCGTTACAAATACAAATGGTACCAAGACTCCTGCCACTAACGCAAATAGAACTGCTTTGGCTACTGTTACTTGTTATGGATGTGGGAAACAGGGTCATTATAAGAGCCAGTGCCCGAATCCAGAGAAGAATATCGGACCTGCACGAGGGAGAGCATTTGTTATTAATGCTAGAGAGGCGTGTGAAGACCCGGAGCTTGTTACGGGTACGTTTACCATTAATAACTTATCAGCGTCTATTATATTTGATACTGGTGCCGATAGAAGTTACGTGTGTAGAAATTTTTACACTAAATTGAATTGTTCATCATTACCTCTAGATGCTAAGTACATGATTGAGTTAGCTAATGGTAAACTAATTAAAGCCGATAAAATTTGCCATGATTGTAAAATAAATTTAGCCGGAGAAACATTTAAGATTGATTTGATACCCGTAGAATTAGAAAGTTTTGATGTAATAATTGGCATGGACTGGATGTCCAAAATAGGAGCTGAAGTTGTGTGCGCCAAGAAGGCAATTCGCATTCCTCGTAAGGATAAAACGCCAGTAATGATTTATGGAGAGAAGGGTAACTCAAAGCTAAAACTCATTAGTTATTTGAAAGCTCAAAAGTACTTGAAGAAAGGGTGCTATGCTATCTTAGCACATGTTAATAAAGTCGAAAAGAAAGAAAAAGAGAAGTGCATCAATGACGTGCCTGTGGCAAGAGATTTTCCTGAAGTATTTCCGGAAGAGTTGCCGGGATTACCTCCATTTAGATCTGTAGAATTTCAAATAGATCTTGTACCAGGAGCTGCACCGGTTGCCCGTGCTCCATATAGACTTGCACCGTCCGAATTAAAAGAACTTCAAAGTCAGTTAAAAGAATTACTGGATCGTGGATTCATACGACCAAGTACTTCACCGTGGGGAGCTCCAATTTTGTTTGTTAAGAAGAAAGATGGATCTTTTAGGATGTGTATAGATTATCGTGAATTAAATAAGTTAACTATCAAGAATCGGTATCCACTACCGAGAATTGACGACTTATTTGATCAACTGCAAGGATCATGTGTGTACTCAAAAATTGACCTAAGGTCGGGCTATCATCAATTACGTGTCAAAGAAGAAGATATACCGAAAACTGCTTTTCGGACACGTTACGGTCATTACGAATTTTTGGTCATGCCGTTTGGATTGACGAATGCGCCAGCTGTATTCATGGACCTCATGAATCGAGTTTGTAGTCCATATTTAGATAAGTTTGTTATTGTTTTCATTGATGACATTCTTATCTATTCCAAGAGTGAGCAAGAGCATGAGCAGCATTTAATTTTAATATTAGAGATGTTGAGAAAAGAACAGCTATACGCTAAATTTTCTAAATGTGCTTTCTGGTTGAAAGAAGTGCAATTTCTTGGCCACGTTGTTAGTAGCAAAGGAATTCAGGTTGATCCAGCAAAAATTGAAGCCATTGAAAAATGGGAGACTCCTAGGACACCAACGCAGATACGCCAATTTTTGGGTTTAGCCGGTTATTATAGAAGGTTTATTCAAGATTTTTCCCGAATAGCTAAGCCGTTGACAGCGTTAACGCAAAAAGGGAAGAAATATGAATGGACTTCTGAGCAGGAGAGTGCATTTCAATTACTGAAAAAGAAGTTGACTACGGCGCCTATTTTATCGTTACCAGAAGGGAACGATGATTTTGAAATATATTGTGACGCTTCGCGACAAGGTTTTGGTTGCGTTCTTATGCAACGGAAGAAAGTTATTGCATACGCATCCCGACAATTAAAGATTCACGAGCGGAATTATACGACGCATGATCTAGAACTGGGAGCAGTCGTGTTTGCATTGAAGATATGGAGACACTACTTGTATGGGGTTAAATGCACTGTGTTTACTGATCATAAAAGCCTTCAACATATTTTCGATCAAAAACAGCTAAACATGAGGCAACGTAGGTGGGTTGAGTTAATAAATGACTATGATTGTGAAATTCGTTATCATCCCGGGAAAGCGAACGTGGTGGCCGACGCTCTAAGCAGAAAGGAACGAGAACCAATTCGAGTACGAGCGATGAACATAAAAATTCGCATGAATCTCAACTCACAAATCAAAGAAGTTCAACGAGAAGCACTTACTAAAGAAAATATAGGAAATGAAATAATGAAGAAGTATGAGAAGCAACTCGTTATACGGGAAGATGGAATTCGATATTTTGCAAATCGTATTTGGGTACCAAAGTTGGGTGGATTAAGGAAGTTGATATTGAACGAGGCACATAAGACAAGATATTCGATACATCCTGGAGTTGGAAAGATGTACCAAGATCTTAAGACACATTATTGGTGGCCTAATTTAAAGACAGACGTTGCAACATATGTTGGGGAGTGTTTAACTTGTTCCAAAGTCAAAGCAGAACACCAGAAGCCGTCAGGGTTACTTCAACAACCAGAAATCCCAGAATGGAAATGGGATGGTATTACCATGGATTTCATCACAAAGTTGCCAAAGACTGCCTGGGGATACGACACCATTTGGGTGATTGTTGATCGTCTCACCAAGTCTGCACATTTCTTGCCTATAAAGGAAACGGATAGGATGGAGAAACTATTACGATTGTATATAAAGGAAATTGTTTCAAGGCATGGAATACCTATTTCCATTATATCTGATCGTGATAGTAGATTTACCTCAAAGTTCTGGCAATCACTACAGGAGGCACTAGGAACTCGTTTGGATATGAGTACCGCATATCATCCGCAAACGGACGGGCAGAGTGAAAGAACAATTCAGACTCTTGAAGACATGCTCAGGGCATGTGTGATCGATTTTGGAAACGGATGGGATAAATATCTACCATTAGCAGAATTCTCGTATAATAATAGTTATCATGCGAGCATTGGAGCTGCGCCATTCGAAGCATTGTATGGAAGGAAGTGTAGATCTCCTATCTGTTGGAATGAAGTAGGAGATCGACAATTAACTGGTCCCGAGATCATACACGAAACGACTGAGAAGATAGTACAAATCAAGGAGAGATTGAAAACAGCCCGTAGTCGCCAAAAGAGCTACGCCGATGTTCGAAGGAAACCATTAGAGTTTCAGGTCGGGGACATGGTTATGTTAAAGGTGTCACCTTGGAAAGGTGTAATACATTTCGGTAAAAGGGGTAAGCTGAACCCAAGATATGTAGGCCCGTTCAAGATTATTGAACGCATTGGACCGGTAGCTTATCGACTTGAGTTACCGCAACAACTCGCCGGGGTACATAATACCTTTCACGTCTCAAACCTTAAGAAGTGTCTTGCAAAGGAAGACCTCACTATTCCTCTTGAAGAAATCCATATCGACGAGAAACTACAATTCGTCGAAGAACCAATCGAAATCATGGACCGTGAAGTTAAACAACTCAAACAGAGCAACATACCGATTGTTAAGGTTCGTTGGAATGCTAGAAGAGGTCCCGAGTTTACTTGGGAACGAGAGGATCAGATGAAACAAAAGTATCCACACTTGTTTCTCGATGACGCAAAATAGGTACAATTTTAAAATTTCGGGACGAAATTTATTTAACGGGTAGGTACTGTAATGGCCCGCACTTTTTAGATCGTTCTATACTTATAAGATTAATATTTACATAAATTAAACCTTACCAACATGATAAGCAATCCAAATTGTTGAGATTTATGTTTTCGAAAAGAGTTTTACACAACGTTTGACCGTCTAGTTTGACCGATGATATCACGAACTATATAATATATGATAATTATACGTTTGTGTATATATATGTATATATACATACTTAACATGATCTAAGGATGTTTTAATACCTCATTTTGTATTAATAACAATAAGTTATAAGTATATTTTGAAACTACTAACTTAAGTTTTCAAAACGATAACCATACGTAACGTTATTTGACATAAATACTTATGACCTATAATGTTTATACATATATCGTATAAGTAATGTATTTAATCACTTTTTAAGGACTTAAATACATAAAACAATATAAGTGTATTTACAAAAGATAGTTATATTTGAATCCTCGTTCCGTTTTCTCAAGATTTCTATACGTATATCAAGGGTATATGTACCCGTATCATACCCAGCTTCTATACGTATTTACTATTGGTATATACACATCAAATCAACATCTAAATCAGCCATATTACTGCCCTCCAAGAGAGGTAACCTTGATTGGATGCTAGCATGGAAAATTTCACAAGATTACAACATAAAAATCTTGTTTTGTCCCCCCCCCCCATTCACGAAATTTTAACCTTATATACCCCATCCATTTTTCAATTTTTACTACATCATTTCTCTAGCTAGGAACACACACTTACAAGCCTCATGCATCCCTAAGAAATCCAGCAAAAATCCTCTCAAGAATCACCTTAATAACCACCATATCAAGATCAAACAAAAACACTACAAAATACTACTTTCATTTCAAGTTTATGTCCTAAGTTGCTTCCAATCTTCAATCCAACTCCACCACTCTTTGGTTCTAGGATTTTTCTTATTTCTTACAGCAATCTTGTCCAAGTAACTTGAGGTAGTAACTTTGTTCATAACCTTATTCGATTCATATATATATATAACTATCTTATTTTGTGGTATAAAATTTTAACAACAAGAACATAGTTTGAATGTTTTCAAACTTGTTTGCAAACTAAATAGATCCTTCTCACTTAACTTTTAAAATACTTCAATACCTGTAATATATCATAAATATATGCTAATTTAACAAGGTATAACTTGGTTTTTCAAAGAACACCTTAAAAACTGAATTTACGACGTCGGAGTGCAACCGGGGGCTGTTTTGGGTTGGATAATTAAAAACCATCTTAAACTTTGAATTGGAGGTTTATTTTCTGGAAAAATGATTTTTACTATGAATATGATAACACATAAAAATTTCATGATTTAACTCAAAGTATAAGTATTTTTAGAAAAATAATCATTTAAGGTTGTTTACATGATGGAAAATGATTAACTTCATAAGTTTCACTAAAGTTTGACCTATGACCTGTGATTTCGAATACAAACTAAGGTATTTACAGTTCATAGTCTTAAAGAGGGACTCGATCCAAGGAAGTGGCAAGTTGAATCAACGAAAACGGAGTTGTAACGAAGAAACTATGACCAAAACGAGATCGGATATCTAAGACTAGTTTAGCTACGAAAATAATTGGAGAAAATTAAATAAATCACATATTTTTAAAATAACATGATATTTCATATATATGTACTCATAATTTAATTTTATATGGTTCAGGATCACCCGTAAACAATACGAGAAGATTAATCATAAGATTCCCATGATTGTACGCAACACGTCATTTGACAACACCGGTACTTTATGTACGCAACACGTCATTTGACAACACCGGTACCGTGGGTCAAGATTAATCTCGACCAATACATATACGATGGGGGTTTTATTTATTTCATTGGGGGTTTATTAAACACCTAAAAATGAACCATTTAAAATTGAATTACTAACATCGGACTGCTAACTACGGACTAAGGAATTATTAAAAGTATTAAAAGTATTATAAGTATATATATGTGACGATTGTTTAAAAAGAAAAGGTATTGATATATTATATATGGATAGGTTCGTGATATCAATCGGAGACCAAGTCAAAATTACATATCTTCAAGACGAAAGTGAGTATATAGTCCCACTTTTAAACTCTAAATATTTCGGGATGAGAATACATGTATTTTATGTTTTACAATATGGACACAAGTAACTGAAAAATATATTCTACGTTGAGTTGTACCACTGGCATACTTCCCTGTAGCTTGGTAACTAATATTTACAGCGGTATTGTAAACGCGAATCCTGTTGATAGATCTATCGGGCCTGACAACCCCAACCGGACTGGACGACCAGTATTCAACGGTTGCATAGTACTTCGTTTCGTGACTACACTTGGTACGGTGTAGTAAGATTTCATAATAAAGGGAATATGCGACGTGATTAAATGTTAAGTATGGTTACCAAGTGCTCAACCACTTAGAATATTTTTATTAAAACGTTTATATATGAAATCTTGTGGTCTATATATATATTGCTGCCGGCATTAAACCTATATCTCACCAACTTTATGTTGACGTTTTAAACATGGCTATTCTCAGGTGATAACTAAAAGCTTCCGCTGCAACATGTTGAATTTAAGCAAGATCTTGAGTATGCATATTTGTGTCAAAAATAAAACTGCATATTCGAGGAATTGTAATGTAAAATATGCTAAGAATCGTATTGTTATCATCACATGTAAAGTTTGTAAGTCTAAGATTATCGCTAAACGATAATCATCTTTATATTGTCTAAAGCTTGTATTAACATAAGAGTTATGGTTTGTAATGTAAAATAAATGCAGTTGTTCTTTTAAAAATGTCGCATATAGAGGTCAATACCTCGCAATGAAATCATACGTTATCTAACTCGTTCTTATGGTTAAGGACGGGTTATGACATGTGGTATCAGAGCGGTGGTCTTAGCGAACCAGGTTTGCATTAGTGTGTCTAACTGATAAGTCGTTAGGATACATTAGTAAGTCTGGACTTTGACCGGGTCTGATTTAAAAACCATTGCTTATCATTGTTGGTTAAAATTTATATGTAAATATTATGTAGTACTAATGGGTTAGTTGTTGTGTGATAGATGTCGGGCTCAAAACTTGTTATCACATTCAGCGACTCCGAACCAGAATCTTCAGATGGTGTTCCAGTCATTAACCTATCCGATGACGAAAATAATATCTTTGGGGAAGACTCACAAATTCCGGATGAACCGACTATAGAGAACCCGGAAAGTGAACCCGAGGAGGAAAGTGAACCCGAGGAGGAAAGTGAACCCGAGGAGGAAAGTGAACCCGAGGAAGAAATACAGGAAATTACAAAAGAAGAGTTCGAACTAGGAAAGAAACGAAAGGCTAATGAATTAGAAAATTCAAATCCTGAGTTTAATAAGGATGATGTGGCACCAACTCCACTAGACACTACCACCCCTATTCCCGCTATTCCTATTCGTTCTATCCCGGCATCCAGTTCTTCAGTCCCACAGCCAAAATATAGGCAGACAGCCAGGATAAGCGTTAAGCGATTCTTTGAACCTAAACGTCCTAGAAAATAGACCAAACGATGCGCTGCCGTATTAAACCATGGGATCATATAATGTTTTGTATAATATTATTAGTGTGGTTTGCTTAATGTTCGATGTAAGATAAGCATATGTAAAATAGTGAAGTGTGAAATGCAATAATTTTCCATGGTTAAGTATTATTTAGATGGTAGTAATTGATTCTGTACTAAGCTATTAAGTATGGACATTAACGGGTAGGTACTACCCTAGATATAATTATAAAACGCTAATAAGAAGAAAAGGCTTTTATAATAATACCTGGTTCATATTATTAATAAGCTATAATGTACTGTAAATATACACTACATCTATAATATTCCATGTGAATAATTATTTTCTTTTCATTCTTATAGAAGAATATGGCTCGATTGAACCGAATGACGGAACAAGAAATCCAGGAACTCATCAATCAGCGAGTGAACGACAGAATGTTATGGGTCGAGGCTGCAAGAGGTGCTGCAGTTAACCCAAATCCTCGTGTGGGGTGCACTTACAAAACTTTTCAAGCTTGCAAGCCCTCATTATTCAGTGGAACAGAAGGACCGATCGGTTTAACCCGGTGGATAGAAAAGATGGAGACTGTGTTTAAAATCAGTGGTTGTGTTGAAAAGGACATGACCAAGTATGCATCGTGCACTTTACAAGATAGTGCACTCACGTGGTGGAAAAATTATGTGAAGGCTGTAGGAGGAGATGTAGCTTATGATACTCCATGGGAAGAATTCAAAACAATGTTAATCAACGAGTATTGTCCAAGGAACGAGGTTAGGAAGTTGGAAGATGAATTACTAAGTCTGAAGGTTATTGGTACTGAAATCACCAACTACAATCAGCGATTCATGGAATTAGTTTTGCTATGTCCTGAATTGGTTCCAACCGAAGAACGGAAGATTGAAATGTACAAAGATGGTTTGCCCAAAAAGGTCAAGGAAAATGTTACAGCATCGAAACCTAAGACAATTCATGAAGCTATAACCATGGCAAATGAGCTAATGGATCAGGTCATCATGGATAAGAAAGTATCCAATACTGATGTGAAGGTATCAGGTAACAAAAGAAAGTGGAATGGAAATTATGATCGAGGTAATCAACAACAATCTTTTAAGAAACAAGAAATCACGCAAGGTGCGGGTAGTGGTTTAAGCTTTGGTTATAAAGGACAAAATCCTTTATGCAACCGATGCCACAAACACCACTCTGGTTACTGTAATGTGGTATGCAAAAAATGTAATCGAAAGGGTCATCTTGCTGAAGATTGTAGGGCTCTCGTTACAAATACAAATGGTACCAAGACTCCTGCCACTAACGCAAATAGAACTGCTTTGGCTACTGTTACTTGTTATGGATGTGGGAAACAGGGTCATTATAAGAGCCAGTGCCCGAATCCAGAGAAGAATATCGGACCTGCACGAGGGAGAGCATTTGTTATTAATGCTAGAGAGGCGTGTGAAGACCCGGAGCTTGTTACGGGTACGTTTACCATTAATAACTTATCAGCGTCTATTATATTTGATACTGGTGCCGATAGAAGTTACGTGTGTAGAAATTTTTACACTAAATTGAATTGTTCATCATTACCTCTAGATGCTAAGTACATGATTGAGTTAGCTAATGGTAAACTAATTAAAGCCGATAAAATTTGCCGTGATTGTAAAATAAATTTAGCCGGAGAAACATTTAAGATTGATTTGATACCCGTAGAATTAGAAAGTTTTGATGTAATAATCGGCATGGACTGGATGTCCAAAATAGGAGCTGAAGTTGTGTGCGCCAAGAAGGCAATTCGCATTCCTCGTAAGGATAAAACGCCAGTAATGATTTATGGAGAGAAGGGTAACTCAAAGCTAAAACTCATTAGTTATTTGAAAGCTCAAAAGTACTTGAAGAAAGGGTGCTATGCTATCTTAGCACATGTTAATAAAGTCGAAAAGAAAGAAAAAGAGAAGTGCATCAATGACGTGCCTGTGGCAAGAGATTTTCCTGAAGTATTTCCAGAAGAGTTGCCGGGATTACATCCATTTAGATCTGTAGAATTTCAAATAGATCTTGTACCAGGAGCTGCACCGGTTGCCCGTGCTCCATATAGACTTGCACCGTCCGAATTAAAAGAACTTCAAAGTCAGTTAAAAGAATTACTGGATCGTGGATTCATACGACCAAGTACTTCACCGTGGGGAGCTCCAATTTTGTTTGTTAAGAAGAAAGATGGATCTTTTAGGATGTGTATAGATTATCGTGAATTAAATAAGTTAACTATCAAGAATCGGTATCCACTACCGAGAATTGACGACTTATTTGATCAACTGCAAGGATCATGTGTGTACTCAAAAATTGACCTAAGGTCGGGCTATCATCAATTACGTGTCAAAGAAGAAGATATACCGAAAACTGCTTTTCGGACACGTTACGGTCATTACGAATTTTTGGTCATGCCGTTTGGATTGACGAATGCGCCAGCTGTATTCATGGACCTCATGAATCGAGTTTGTAGTCCATATTTAGATAAGTTTGTTATTGTTTTCATTGATGACATTCTTATCTATTCCAAGAGTGAGCAAGAGCATGAGCAGCATTTAATTTTAATATTAGAGATGTTGAGAAAAGAACAGCTATACGCAAAATTTTCTAAATGTGATTTCTGGTTGAAAGAAGTGCAATTTCTTGGCCACGTTGTTAGTAGCAAAGGAATTCAGGTTGATCCAGCAAAAATTGAAGCCATTGAAAAATGGGAGACTCCTAGGACACCAACGCAGATACGCCAATTTTTGGGTTTAGCCGGTTATTATAGAAGGTTTATTCAAGATTTTTCCCAAATAGCTAGCCGTTGACAGCGTTAACGCAAAAAGGGAAGAAATATGAATGGACTTCTGAGCAGGAGAGTGCATTTCAATTACTGAAAAAGAAGTTGACTACGGCACCTATTTTATCGTTACCAGAAGGGAACGATGATTTTGAAATATATTGTGACGCTTCGCGACAAGGTTTTGGTTGCGTTCTTATGCAACGGAAGAAAGTTATTGCATACGCATCCCGACAATTAAAGATTCACGAGCGGAATTATACGATGGATGATCTAGAACTGGGAGCAGTCGTGTTTGCATTGAAGATATGGAGACACTACTTGTATGGGGTTAAATGCACTGTGTTTACTGATCATAAAAGCCTTCAACATATTTTCGATCAAAAACAGCTAAACATGAGGCAACGTAGGTGGGTTGAGTTAATAAATGACTATGATTGTGAAATTCGTTATCATCCCGGGAAAGCGAACGTGGTGGCCGACGCTCTAAGCAGAAAGGAACGAGAACCAATTCGAGTACGAGCGATGAACATAAAAATTCGCATGAATCTCAACTCACAAATCAAAGAAGTTCAACGAGAAGCACTTACTAAAGAAAATATAGGAAATGAAATAATGAAGAAGTATGAGAAGCAACTCGTTATACGGGAAGATGGAATTCGATATTTTGCAAATCGTATTTGGGTACCAAAGTTGGGTGGATTAAGGAAGTTGATATTGAACGAGGCACATAAGACAAGATATTCGATACATCCTGGAGTTGGAAAGATGTACCAAGATCTTAAGACACATTATTGGTGGCCTAATTTAAAGACAGACGTTGCAACATATGTTGGGGAGTGTTTAACTTGTTCCAAAGTCAAAGCAGAACACCAGAAGCCGTCAGGGTTACTTCAACAACCAGAAATCCCAGAATGGAAATGGGATGGTATTACCATGGATTTCATCACAAAGTTGCCAAAGACTGCCTGGGGATACGACACCATTTGGGTGATTGTTGATCGTCTCACCAAGTCTGCACATTTCTTGCCTATAAAGGAAACGGATAGGATGGAGAAACTATTACGATTGTATATAAAGGAAATTGTTTCAAGGCATGGAATACCTATTTCCATTATATCTGATCGTGATAGTAGATTTACCTCAAAGTTCTGGCAATCACTACAGGAGGCACTAGGAACTCGTTTGGATATGAGTACCGCATATCATCCGCAAACGGACGGGCAGAGTGAAAGAACAATTCAGACTCTTGAAGACATGCTCAGGGCATGTGTGATCGATTTTGGAAACGGATGGGATAAATATCTACCATTAGCAGAATTCTCGTATAATAATAGTTATCATGCGAGCATTGGAGCTGCGCCATTCGAAGCATTGTATGGAAGGAAGTGTAGATCTCCTATCTGTTGGAATGAAGTAGGAGATCGACAATTAACTGGTCCCGAGATCATACACGAAACGACTGAGAAGATAGTACAAATCAAGGAGAGATTGAAAACAGCCCGTAGTCGCCAAAAGAGCTACGCCGATGTCCGAAGGAAACCATTAGAGTTTCAGGTCGGGGACATGGTTATGTTAAAGGTGTCACCTTGGAAAGGTGTAATACGTTTCGGTAAAAGGGGTAAGCTGAACCCAAGATATGTAGGCCCGTTCAAGATTATTGAACGCATTGGACCGGTAGCTTATCGACTTGAGTTACCGCAACAACTCGCCGGGGTACATAATACCTTTCACGTCTCAAACCTTAAGAAGTGTCTTGCAAAGGAAGACCTCACTATTCCTCTTGAAGAAATCCATATCGACGAGAAACTACAATTCGTCGAAGAACCAATCGAAATCATGGACCGTGAAGTTAAACAACTCAAACAGAGCAACATACCGATTGTTAAGGTTCGTTGGAATGCTAGAAGAGGTCCCGAGTTTACTTGGGAATGAGAGGATCAGATGAAACAAAAGTATCCACACTTGTTTCTCGATGACGCAAAATAGGTACAATTTTAAAATTTCGGGACGAAATTTATTTAACGGGTAGGTACTGTAATGGCCCGCACTTTTTAGATCGTTCTATACTTATAAGATTAATATTTACATAAATTAAACCTTACCAACATGATAAGCAATCCAAATTGTTGAGATTTATGTTTTCGAAAAGAGTTTTACACAACGTTTGACCGTCTAGTTTGACCGATGATATCACGAACTATATAATATATGATAATTATACGTTTGTGTATATATATGTATATATACATACTTAACATGATATAAGGATGTTTTAATACCTCATTTTGTATTAATAACAATAAGTTATAAGTATATTTTGAAACTACTAACTTAAGTTTTCAAAACGATAACCATACGTAACGTTATTTGACATAAATACTTATGACCTATAATGTTTATACATATATCGTATAAGTAATGTATTTAATCACTTTTTAAGGACTTAAATACATAAAACAATATAAGTGTATTTACAAAAGATAGTTATATTTGAATCCTCGTTCCGTTTTCTCAAGATTTCTATACGTATATCAAGGGTATATGTACCCGTATCATACCCAGCTTCTATACGTATTTACTATTGGTATATACACATCAAATCAACATCTAAATCAGCCATATTACTGCCCTCCAAGAGAGGTAACCTTGATTGGATGCTAGCATGGAAAATTTCACAAGATTACAACATAAAAATCTTGTTTTGTCCCCCCCCCCATTCACGAAATTTTAACCTTATATACCCCATCCATTTTTCAATTTTTACTACATCATTTCTCTAGCTAGGAACACACACTTACAAGCCTCATGCATCCCTAAGAAATCCAGCAAAAATCCTCTCAAGAATCACCTTAATAACCACCATATCAAGATCAAACAAAAACACTACAAAATACTACTTTCATTTCAAGTTTATGTCCTAAGTTGCTTCCAATCTTCAATCCAACTCCACCACTCTTTGGTTCTAGGATTTTTCTTATTTCTTACAGCAATCTTGTCCAAGTAACTTGAGGTAGTAACTTTGTTCATAACCTTATTCGATTCATATATATATAACTATCTTATTTTGTGGTATAAAATTTTAACAACAAGAACATAGTTTGAATGTTTTCAAACTTGTTTGCAAACTAAATAGATCCTTCTCACTTAACTTTTAAAATACTTCAATACCTGTAATATATCATAAATATATGCTAATTTAACAAGGTATAACTTGGTTTTTCAAAGAACACCTTAAAAACTGAATTTACGACGTCGGAGTGCAACCGGGGGCTGTTTTGGGTTGGATAATTAAAAACCATCTTAAACTTTGAATTGGAGGTTTATTTTCTGGAAAAATGATTTTTACTATGAATATGATAACACATAAAAATTTCATGATTTAACTCAAAGTATAAGTATTTTTAGAAAAATAATCATTTAAGGTTGTTTACATGATGGAAAATGATTAACTTCATAAGTTTCACTAAAGTTTGACCTATGACCTGTGATTTCGAATACAAACTAAGGTATTTACAGTTCATAGTCTTAAAGAGGGACTCGATCCAAGGAATTGGCAAGTTGAATCAACGAAAACGGAGTTGTAACGAAGAAACTATGACCAAAACGAGATCGGATATCTAAGACTAGTTTAGCTACGAAAATAATTGGAGAAAATTAAATAAATCACATATTTTTAAAATAACATGATATTTCATATATATGTACTCATAATTTAATTTTATATGGTTCAGGATCACCCGTAAACAATACGAGAAGATTAATCATAAGATTCCCATGATTGTACGCAACACGTCATTTGACAACACCGGTACTTTATGTACGCAACACGTCATTTGACAACACCGGTACCGTGGGTCAAGATTAATCTCGACCAATACATATACGATGGGGGTTTTATTTATTTCATTGGGGGTTTATTAAACACCTAAAAATGAACCATTTAAAATTGAATTACTAACATCGGACTGCTAACTACGGACTAAGGAATTATTAAAAGTATTAAAAGTATTATAAGTATATATATGTGACGATTGTTTAAAAAGAAAAGGTATTGATATATTATATATGGATAGGTTCGTGATATCAATCGGAGACCAAGTCAAAATTACATATCTTCAAGACGAAAGTGAGTATATAGTCCCACTTTTAAACTCTAAATATTTCGGGATGAGAATACATGTATTTTATGTTTTACAATATGGACACAAGTAACTGAAAAATATATTCTACGTTGAGTTGTACCACTGGCATACTTCCCTGTAGCTTGGTAACTAATATTTACAGCGGTATTGTAAACGCGAATCCTGTTGATAGATCTATCGGGCCTGACAACCCCAACCGGACTGGACGACCAGTATTCAACGGTTGCATAGTACTTCGTTTCGTGACTACACTTGGTACGGTGTAGTAAGATTTCATAATAAAGGGAATATGCGACGTGATTAAATGTTAAGTATGGTTACCAAGTGCTCAACCACTTAGAATATTTTTATTAAAACGTTTATATATGAAATCTTGTGGTCTATATATATATTGCTGCCGGCATTAAACAAACATGGCTATTCTCAGGTGATAACTAAAAGCTTCCGCTGCAACATGTTGAATTTAAGCAAGATCTTGAGTATGCATATTTGTGTCAAAAATAAAACTGCATATTC
The DNA here is from genome assembly GCF_046630445.1 of Rutidosis leptorrhynchoides. Classification (NCBI taxonomy): domain Eukaryota; kingdom Viridiplantae; phylum Streptophyta; class Magnoliopsida; order Asterales; family Asteraceae; genus Rutidosis; species Rutidosis leptorrhynchoides. The sequence goes on from NC_092336.1 coordinate 509,330,082, forward strand.
GAGGAATTGTAATGTAAAATATGCTAAGAATCGTATTGTTATCATCACATGTAAAGTTTGTAAGTCTAAGATTATCGCTAAACGATAATCATCTTTATATTGTCTAAAGCTTGTATTAACATAAGAGTTATGGTTTGTAATGTAAAATAAATGCAGTTGTTCTTTTAAAAATGTCGCATATAGAGGTCAATACCTCGCAATGAAATCATACGTTATCTAACTCGTTCTTATGGTTAAGGACGGGTTATGACATGTGGTATCAGAGCGGTGGTCTTAGCGAACCAGGTTTGCATTAGTGTGTCTAACTGATAAGTCGTTAGGATACATTAGTAAGTCTGGACTTTGACCGGGTCTGATTTAAAAACCATTGCTTATCATTGTTGGTTAAAATTTATATGTAAATATTATGTAGTACTAATGGGTTAGTTGTTGTGTGATAGATGTCGGGCTCAAAACTTGTTATCACATTCAGCGACTCCGAACCAGAATCTTCAGATGGTGTTCCAGTCATTAACCTATCCGATGACGAAAATAATATCTTTGGGGAAGACTCACAAATTCCGGATGAACCGACTATAGAGAACCCGGAAAGTGAACCCGAGGAGGAAAGTGAACCCGAGGAGGAAAGTGAACCCGAGGAAGAAATACAGGAAATTACAAAAGAAGAGTTCGAACTAGGAAAGAAACGAAAGGCTAATGAATTAGAAAATTCAAATCCTGAGTTTAATAAGGATGATGTGGCACCAACTCCACTAGACACTACCACCCCTATTCCCGCTATTCCTATTCGTTCTATCCCGGCATCCAGTTCTTCAGTCCCACAGCCAAAATATAGGCAGACAGCCAGGATAAGCGTTAAGCGATTCTTTGAACCTAAACGTCCTAGAAAATAGACCAAACGATGCGCTGCCGTATTAAACCATGGGATCATATAATGTTTTGTATAATATTATTAGTGTGGTTTGCTTAATGTTCGATGTAAGATAAGCATATGTAAAATAGTGAAGTGTGAAATGCAATAATTTTCCATGGTTAAGTATTATTTAGATGGTAGTAATTGATTCTGTACTAAGCTATTAAGTATGGACATTAACGGGTAGGTACTACCCTAGATATAATTATAAAACGCTAATAAGAAGAAAAGGATTTTATAATAATACCTGGTTCATATTATTAATAAGCTATAATGTACTGTAAATATACACTACATCTATAATATTCCATGTGAATAATTATTTTCTTTTCATTCTTATAGAAGAATATGGCTCGATTGAACCGAATGACGGAACAAGAAATCCAGGAACTCATCTTCGTATATGAGTCCATGGCTCCGTATATGAGTCCTTTAGTTTCTGTAAAAATTCCAGAACCAAACTCATCTTCGTTTGATCGTGGCGACGGTTTAAGTGCGAGTAGGTCAGAATTTTCAGCACAACGTTAAAAGGACATAGTGACGTTCGGAGGGCCATAGATCCTAAACCGTAACTTGGATTAAGACAAGTCTTGAATGAAAAATTATCTAATCGAACAGATATAACTGAAAATCAACTTTACAGTAGCCCAGGTGGTCGGTTCAGACCCAGAAACAGTAGCTAAAAGTGTTCCGGTGGGTTCTTGGTGCTTGATGTTAATCACGGTTCTCATCCTTGATGCTTGTAGCTTCAAGTGTACAACTCGTTGATGGGTTTACATCATCTTTACCAAGTTTTGACCATCATAACACTAGTGCAAGTCTAATATATGTAGCACAACTCACTTAAGAGTTGTATGTAGTTTGATGAACCAAAGTTACATCAAAATCTTAGATTTGTCACATACATGAATTATAAAAGTAATATTGAACTACAAACTTGAAAGTAAACTAAATAATCAAGATTTTAAGTTGTAGAACATAGTTCTTAGTTTGATCTTGAATATCCTAGACCCAAAAGTCTAGATCTAAAGTTCTTAAGTTAGGTCCTAAGTAATAACACTTGAATCTTTACTTTAATGAAACCATAAGTTATGAAACTTAGATTTTTATCTTGTAAAGTGTATGTAAGCTCATAAACTCTTGTTTACAACAAAATAAGGAGACCATAAGCTATAGTGTGACGCCCCGTACTAAATCATCATGTACGGACCATCATCAACGGGATCATTACAAGGTTAAGTACTATATGCGTTTTCAAAACAGAGTTTGCATTCATTAATAAAAGTGACGTCATAACATACGTCAATTGTTTTACAAATCAAAAGTATGCTTCACTAAGTAGAAGCATTAAATAAGTGTACGTGACCATAATGGTCGTTACATAACATAAGTTCATAAGTAAAAAGTTTGAATGCAAGATAAGTAGTCATGCGATAACAACTCTAGGCAGCGGGTTCTACAGCACGACTAGTAAGATAGCGGAAGCGACTTCAAGCACCTGAGAAAATACATGCTTAAAAAGGTCAACACAAAGGTTGGTGAGCTATAGTTTAAGTATAACAGTAATGTAAGTAGGCCACGAGATTTCAGTGCTACAACGAGCGTTTCAAAAGTATGTAAAAGTATATGCTTAACCGTGGGCACCCGGTAACTAACTTAACGTTTAATGTACCCCCTTAAAGTGCACTTGGCAAGTGCGTATAACCTCGAAGTATTAAACACTCGTTAAATGCTAGCGCTACTAGCCCGAGTGGGGATGTCAAACCCTATGGATCCATATCTAAGATTCGCGTTCATGGTTCAAAAACCAATGATTAAACGTTACCGAGCTAAAGGGAATGTTTCTGCCGTTATATAACCCACACATATATAAGTTTAAGTACTCGTGCCTAGTATGTAAAATATAAAATCCGTATGTATTCTCAGTTCCCAAAATAAGTTAAAGTAAAAAGGGAATGCTATAACTCACAATGATTAGTAGTAACGGTAAGGTAGTAGTCGGAAAGTGGTGTGCAAGTAACGGTCCAAACGTCCTCAACCTAAGTCAAATAGCACTAAGTCAATAAGCCGTCTCAAAAGGTTTACAAGTACGTAATTAAGGTCATAAGGGTCATCATCAATCATCATTAAACAAAAGGTAACAAGTAAGACTCGTTTAAAGCAAAGGCTGACTTCGGTCAGTCACCACGGCCTCTACACAAACCGAACAGAGGTGAGGCCAGTGGCTATCGCTCCGTATATGAGTCGCTTAAGTGTGGTTAAATTTTCAGAAGCTAACTCGTCTTCGTTTGACCGTGGCAACGGTATAAGTGCGAGTAGGTCTGAGATTTCTGCACAACGTTAAACGGACATAGTGACGATCGGAGGGCCATAAATCCTAAACCGTAACTCGGATGAAGACGAGTCCTAAATGAAAAATTATCTACTCGAAAAGTTCTATCCAAAAATCAAGATGGGATCAGCCCAGACCTACTGGTATGGTCCAGAAACAGCTGAACAGACCCTGTTGGACAGAAACAGTGGGTTTTGGAGAGTTCCGGTTGTCTCGGTGCTTGATGTTCATCACGGTTCTCATCCTTGATGCGTATAGCTTCAAGTGTACAACTTGTTGATGTGTTAACATCATTTTGACCAAGGTTTGTCCATCATAACTCAAGTGCAAGTGTTGTAAGTGTTTTGATGAACCAAGGTTACATCAAGGCTTAGTTTCAACACTTACATGAACTTTAGAAGTAAAAACAAGTTATAAACTTAAATCAACAACTAGTAAAGTGTATGTAAGCTTTATAGCTTTTGTTTATGACAAATTTTGAAGACCATAAGCTAGATAACTTAGATCTTTCAAAGGTATTTGAAGTTGTAACTAGTAAGTTACACTTCTATGTTCTTGAAACTTATAAGTTAACTTTTAAGTTCAAGAGTATTATGAGATCAAGACTAACTAGTAGCTCTTGACCAACAAACCAACAACCAAGTAATTTAAGTGCATAAAGTAAAGAAACAAGTTAATTAAACAAGTAGCTAGTTCAAGTGTTGCTCATACTTTAAAGATTCAACCAAAGTTGATCTTTAAGTAAAGTAAACTTTAAGTTTACTTCCATGACTTACAAGTATGATTTTAACAACAAAGAACTTATAATCTTTGAAACAAATGAAGTAGAAAACTAAATAAACAAGAAAATGATTCATAGTTGCTCATACTTTTAAAGATTCAACCCAAGTTGATCTTTAAGTGAAGTAACTTCAAAGTTACTTCAAGAACTACAAGTAATGAGTTTATACAACTATGAACTTTAATCTTTTGAGACAAAATATGTAGAACATAACTAGATAGATTATGTTCTTGAATGTTCTTGTTATAACAAGATAAAGATGAAGAAATCAAACTAGTAAGTTTGTTCTTGAAAGCTAGAAAGTAAGTAACAACTAACAAGAAATCAACACATGTAACCAAAGATTAAAAACAACAAAGCATGATGATGATTAATGGGTCTCATGGCCACGGTTTTGTTGTAAGAAAAGGAAGAGAAGATTGTTCATTTTACTTACAAGAAAGAAAGAAAAACTTGAGAGAAAGATAAGAGAAAAGATGAAGCAAGTGTGTGTGTATTTTGAAATGAGAGAATGAGAGAATGAATGTGATGAAAAATGAATCAAAAACCTTCCTAAACACCCCTAAAGGCCGACGGCCAGCTGCACTCTAAGGGGGGGGGGGAGGTTTTGTTTAGTGGTCTCTTGCATGAAAAGTTCATAAAAGGTGGTTAATGCATGTAGTCTCATGGGGATTATAAGGCAACAAGATTCTAAATGGTTCAACTAACTAGTTAGGCATGGAACTAATACTTACAAGTAGCAAGAGTGGGCTAACTAATCCATATTATAAGTAGGGTGGGCTTACAAGTTTTAATACATGAGTTCATTAACTAAACAAAGCCCAAGTTCAAGTAGTTAGCAAGTAATCCAATAAAAGTCCAAGTTAAGCCCAAGTAACTAACTAAAAGCCTTAGTTAATTAAAATGATTAATAAAATTAATCATGGATGTAAATAATATCTTAAAATATTATTCGTGCAAGTTCCGGGTGTCACAAAGACGTTTCGGGCATTTAAAGTTCAAGTACGGGCAATTAAAGCAACATGTAAATGTAATAACATACATTCGTTTAATCACACGTATTAATAATAATAATTATTAATAATTAACGTTGGAAAAACCAGGGTCGTTACATATAGAAACTTAGATCTTTCATAAGTATATGAAGTTATAACTAGAAAGTTAAACTTCCATGTTCTTGAACTTATAAAGTTAACTTTTAGTTTCAAGAAGTATGAGATCAAGATTAACTTGTAATACTTGACCATTAAACCAACAAACACGAATTTAAAGTGCATAATATGAAGAAATAAACTAAATAAACAAGTAACAAGTTCATGGTTGTTCATACTTTTAAAGACTCAAGCCAAGGCTTTGATCTTTAAGAAAGTAAACTTTAAGTTTACAACATGAACTTCAAGTATGATTTTACAACTCATGAACTTTATTTTTAAAAACATTAAGTGTAGAACCATAACTAGGAAGTTAGGTTCTTGTATGTTCTTGTATGAACAAGATGGTATGAAGAACAAACTAGAAAGTTTGGTTCTTAATCAACAACAAACAACTAGTAAGTAATCAACAATAAACAACAAGTAACTTAAACAAGCAAATGATGATGATGATGGGAGTATATGCTATGGTTTTTGCAAAGGAAAAAGAAGAGAGAAAGTCTTGAAAGAAACTCGCAAATTGAGAGAAAAGTTTGAGAGAAAATGCAAGTAACTTGTGTGTGTGAGAAATGGAGTGAACTAGTGACTAAGTAATACAAAAAAAATAAACTTGATCCTCCCTCCAAGACCCTCTTGGCCGACGGTTCTCATCAAAAAGGGGGGAAGGGAAAAGCCCACTAGTTACATGCATGTATTTGTGAAGATGCCATCTAAAAATGGTAATAAAGCAAGCTTGCATGGGAAAGGTGTGTAAGTGTATAAGTAACTAGTCTCCTTACAAGCAAATTACTCTAGTTATGCCTTAAGTGTAATACTTACATGAAAGATGGGCTAATTAGTCCATTAAGATAAGTAGGGTGGCTTCTAAGTCCATTAACATTAATAAAAGCCCAAGTTCAAGTAATTAACAAATTAGTCCCAAGTAATTAACTAGTAACCTTAGTTAATTAAAAATGATTAATAAATTTTAATCATGAGTGCAAATAATATCCGGAATATTATTCGTGAAAAGTTCATGTGTCACAAAGACGAGTCGGGCATGTAAAGTCAAGTACGGTAGCAAGTAAATGTATAAAAATACATTCATTAAACACAAGCATTAATAATAAATATTATTAATTAAACGTTGGAAAATCCAGGGTCGTTACATTACCCACCTATTAAAGAAAATTTCGTCCTGAAATTTTAAGCTGAGGTAGATGGAGGAGTCGGGAAAAGGTTAGGATACTTCTGCATCATTTGATCCTCTCGTTCCCAGGTAAACTCAGGTCCTCGTTTGGCATTCCATCGTACTCGGACGATCAGAATCTTGTTGTGTTTCAAAGTTTTGACCTCACGGTCCATAATTTCAACAGGCTCTTCCACGAAGTGGAGTTTGTCGTCAATCGTAAGTTCCTCCAATGGTATGACATGTTCCGGTTCAGCAAGCCACTTCTTCAAATTCGATACATGGAAAGTAGGATGAACCGAGCTCAATTGAGTTGGAAGATCCAAACGGTAAGCAACGGGTCCCACAGGCTCCAAGATTTTAAAAGGACCAATGTATCGCGGGTTTAACTTTCCACGTTTTCCAAAACGGATTACACCTTTCCAAGGTGCGACCTTCAACATTACACGGTCACCCACGTTGAATTCAAAGTCTTTAAGTTTTAGGTCGGCATAACTCTTTTGACGATCACGGGCCGTCTTGAGTCTCGCTTGAATCTGGACAACCTTCTCAGTGGTTTCACGGACTATCTCGGGTCCGGTGAGTTGCGATTCGCCTACTTCGGCCCAACATATAGGAGATCGACATTTGCGGCCATACAATGCTTCAAAAGGTGCGGCATTAATGCTCGAGTGATAACTGTTGTTGTAGGAGAATTCGGCTAACGGCAAATGCCTTTCCCAAGCCTTTCCGAAATCAATGACACATGCACGCAACATGTCTTCTAAAGTCTGAATCGTGCGTTCTCTTTGTCCGTCAGTCTGTGGGTGATACGCAGTGCTCATGTCAAGACGAGTTTCCAAGGCTTCTTGCAAAGAACGCCAAAATCTGGAAGCAAAACGGGGATCGCGATCTGAGATGATCGATAAAGGTACACCATGACGAGATATAACCTCTTTGATGTATAGTTGAGTGAGTCTCTCCATCATATCCGTTTCCTTCATAGCTAGGAAGTGTGCAGATTTGGTAAGATGGTCAACGATAACCCAAATGGTATCGTATCCGCCCACCGTCTTTGGTGAAATGTCCCGTTCTAAAATATCCTGTTTACACACGACTATTACATAACCTTTATTTCATCAATAAAGGTTTAAAAAGCTTTATTTCATCAATAAAGGTTTAAAAAGCTTTACGTAGATTATCAAATAATGATAATCTAAAATATCCTGTTTACACACGACTATTACATAATGGTTTACAATACAAATATGTTACAACAAAATAAGTTTCTTGAATGCAGTTTTTACACAATATCATACAGGCATGGACTCCAAATCTTGTCCTTATTTAAGTATGCGATAGCGGAAGCTCTTAATAATCACCTGAGAATAAACATGCTTAAAACGTCAACAAAAATGTTGGTGAGTTATAGGTTTAACCTATATATATCAAATCGTAACAATAGACCACAAGATTTCATATTTCAATATACATCCCATACATAGAGATAAAAATCATTCATATGGTGAACACCTGGTAATCGACATTAACAAGATGCATATATAAGAATATCCCCATCATTCCGGGACACCCTTCGGATATGATATAAATTTCGAAGTACTAAAGCATCCGGTACTTTGGATGGGGTTTGTTAGGCCCAATAGATCTATCTTTAGAATCCGCGTCAATTAGGGTGTCTACTGAAATGTCCCGTTCTTATTGATTAAAAACGTTCCATATTAATTGATTTCGTTGCGAGGTTTTGACCTCTATATGAGACGTTTTTCAAAGACTGCATTCATTTTAAAACAAACCATAACCTTTATTTCATCAATAAAGGTTTAAAAAGCTTTACGTAGATTATCAAATAATGATAATCTAAAATATCCTGTTTACACACGACCATTACATAATGGTTTACAATACAAATATGTTACAACAAAATAAGTTTCTTGAATGGAGTTTTTACACAATATCATACAAGCATGGACTCCAAATCTCGTCCTTATTTAAGTATGCGACAGCGGAAGCTCTTAATAATCACCTGAGAATAAACATGCTTAAAACGTCAACAAAAATGTTGGTGAGTTATAGGTTTAACCTATATATATCAAATCGTAACAATAGACCACAAGATTTCATATTTCAATACACATCCCATACATAGAGATAAAAATCATTCATATGGTGAACACCTGGTAACCGACATTATCAAGATGCATATATAAGAATATCCCCATCATTCCGGGACACCCTTCGGATATGATATAAATTTCGAAGTACTAAAGCATCCGGTACTTTGGATGGGGTTTGTTAGGCCCAATAGATCTATCTTTAGGATTCGCGTCAATTAGGGTGTCTGTTCCCTAATTCTTAGATTACCAGACTTAATAAAAAGGGGCATATTCGATTTCGATAATTCAACCATAGAATGTAGTTTCACGTACTTGTGTCTATTTTGTAAATCATTTATAAAACCTGCATGTATTCTCATCCCAAAAATATTAGATTTTAAAAGTGGGACTATAACTCACTTTCACAGATTTTTACTTCGTCGGGAAGTAAGACTTGGCCACTGTTGATTCACGAACCTATAACAATATATACATATATCAAAGTATGTTCAAAATATATTTACAACACTTTTAATATATTTTGATGTTTTAAGTTTATTAAGTCAGCTGTCCTCGTTAGTAACCTACAACTAGTTGTCCACAGTTAGATGTACAGAAATAAATCGATAAATATTATCTTGAATCAATCCACGACCCAGTGTATACGTATCTCAGTATTGATCACAACTCAAACTATATATATTTTGGAATCAACCTCAACCCTGTATAGCTAACTCCAACATTCACATATAGAGTGTCTATGGTTGTTCAGAAATATATATATAGATGTGTCGACATGATAGGTCGAAAGATTATATACGTGTCTATGGTATCTCAAGATTACATAATATACAATACAAGTTGATTAAGTTATGGTAGGAATAGATTTGTTACCAATTTTCACGTAGCTAAAATGAGAAAAATTATCCAATCTTGTTTTACCCATAACTTCTTCATTTTAAATCCGTTTTGAGTGAATCAAATTGATATGGTTTCATATTGAACTCTATTTTATGAATCTAAATAGAAAAAGTATAGGTTTATAGTCGGAAAAATAAGTTACAAGTCATTTTTGTAAAGGTAGTCATTTCAGTCGAAAGAACGACGTCTAGATGACCATTTTAGAAAACATACTTCCACTTTGAGTTTAACCATAATTTTTGGATATAGTTTCATGTTCATAATAAAAATCATTTTCCCAGAATAACAACTTTTAAATCAAAGTTTATCATAGTTTTTAATTAACTAACCCAAAACAGTCCGCGGTGTTACTACGACGGCGTAAATTCGGTTTTACAGTGTTTTTCGTGTTTCCAGGTTTTAAATCATTAAGTTAGCATATCATATAGATATAGAACATGTGTTTAGTTGATTTTAAAAGTCAAGTTAGAAGGATTAACTTTTGTTTGCGAACAAGTTTAGAATTAACTAAACTATGTTCTAGTGATTACAAGTTTAAACCTTCGAATAAGATAGCTTTATATGTATGAATCGAATGATGTTATGAACATCATGTAGTGACCCGAACTTTTCCATGTTTATATATATTAATTGAGATTGATATTTACATGATTAAATGTTTCCAACATGTTAAGCAATCAAACTTGTTAAGACTTGATTAATTGAAATATGTTTCATATAGACAATTGACCACCCAAGTTGACCGGTGATTCATGAACGTTAAAACTTGTAAGAACTATATGATGACATTTATATGGATATATATATAGTTAATATGATACTATGATAAGTAAACATATCATTAAGTATATTAACAATGAACTACATATGTAAAAACAAGACTACTAACTTAATGATTTTTAAACGAGACATATATGTAACGATTATCGTTGTAAAGACATTTAATGTATATATATCATATTAAGAGATATTCATACATGATAATATCATGATAATATAATAATTTAAAATCTCATTTGATATTATAAACATTGGGTTAACAACATTTAACAAGATCGTTAACCTAAAGGTTTCAAAACAACACTTACATGTAACGACTAACGATGACTTAACGACTCAGTTAAAATGTATATACATGTAGTGTTTTAATATGTATTTATACACTTTTGAAAGACTTCAATACACTTATCAAAATACTTCTACTTAACAAAAATGCTTACAATTACATCCTCGTTCAGTTTCATCAACAATTCTACTCGTATGCACCCATATTCGTACTCGTACAATACACAGCTTTTAGATGTATGTACTATTGGTATATACACTCCAATGATAAGCTCTTAGCAGCCCATTTGAGTCACCTAACACATGTTGGAACCATCATTTGGCAACTAGCATGAAATATCTCATAAAATTATAAAAATATGAGTAATCATATGACTTATTTACATGAAAACAAAATTACATATCCTTTATATCTAATCCATAAACCAACAACCAAAAACACCTACAAACACTTTAATTCTTCAATTTTATTCATCTAATTGATCTCTCTCAAGTTCTATCTTCAAGTTCTAAGTGTTCTTCATATATTCTACAAGTTCTAGTTACATAAAATCAAGAATACTTTCAAGTTTGCTAGCTCACTTCCAATCTTGTAAGGTGATCATCCAACCTCAAGAAATCTTTGTTTCTTACAGTAGGTTATCATTCTAATACAAGGTAATAATCATATTCAAACTTTCGTTCAATTTCTATAACTATAACAATCTTATTTCAAGTGATGATCTTACTTGAACTTGTTTTCGTGTCATGATTTTGCTTCAAGAACTTCGAGCCATCCAAGGATCCGTTGAAGCTAGATCCATTTTTCTCTTTTCTAGTAGGTTTATCCAAGGAACTTAAGGTAGTAATGATGTTCATAACATCATTCGATTCATACATATAAAGCTATCTTATTCGAAGGTTTAAACTTGTAATCACTAGAACATAGTTTAGTTAATTCTAAACTTGTTCGCAAACAAAAGTTAATCCTTCTAACTTGACTTTTAAAATCAACTAAACACATGTTCTATATCTATATGATATGCTAACTTAATGATTTAAAACCTGGAAACATGAAAAACACCGTAAAACCGGATTTACGCCGTCGTAGTAACACCGCGGGCTGTTTTGGGTTAGTAATTAAAAACTATGATAAACTTTGATTTAAAAGTTGTTATTCTGAGAAAATGATTTTTATTATGAACATGAAACTATATCCAAAAATTATGGTTAAACTCAAAGTGGAAGTATGTTTTCTAAAATGGTCATCTAGACGTCGTTCTTTCGACTGAAATGACTACCTTTACAAAAATGACTTGTAACTTATTTTTCCGACTATAAACCTATACTTTTTCTATTTAGAGTCATAAAATAGAGTTCAATATGAAACCATAGCAATTTGATTCACTCAAAACGGATTTAAAATGAAGAAGTTATGGGTAAAACAAGATTGGATAATTTTTCTCATTTTAGCTACGTGAAAATTGGTAACAAATCTATTCCAACCTTAACTTAATCAACTTGTATTGTATATTATGTAATCTTGAGATACCATAGACACGTATACAATGTTTCGACCTATCATGTCGACACATCTATATATATTTCGGAACAACCATAGACACTCTATATGTGAATGTTGGAGTTAGCTATACAGGGTTGAGGTTGATTCCAAAATATATATAGTTTGAGTTGTGATCAATACTGAGATACGTATACACTGGGTCGTGGATTGATTCAAGATAATATTTATCGATTTATTTCTGTACATCTAACTGTGGACAACTAGTTGTAGGTTACTAACGAGTACAGCTGACTTAATAAACTTAAAACATCAAAATATATTAAAAGTGTTGTAAATATATTTTGAACATACTTTGATATATATGTATACATTGTTATAGGTTCGTGAATCAACCAGTGGCCAAGTCTTACTTCCCGATGAAGTAAAAATTTATGAAAGTGAGTTATAGTCCCACTTTTAAAATCTAATATTTTTGGGATGAGAATACATGCAGGTTTTATAAATGATTTATAAAATAGACACAAGTACGTGAAACTACATTCTATGGTTGAATTATCGAAATCGAATATGCCCCTTTTTATTAAGTCTGGTAATCTAAGAATTAGGGAACAGACACCCTAATTGACGCGAATCCTAAAGATAGATCTATTGGGCCTAACAAACCTCATCCAAAGTACAGGATGCTTTAGTACTTTGAAATTTATATCATATCCGAAGGGTGTCCCGGAATGATGGAGATATTCTTAAATATGCATCTTGTTAATGTCGGTTACCAGGTGTTCACCATATGAATGATTTTTATCTCTATGTATGGGATGTGTATTGAAATATGAAATCTTGTGGTCTATTATTATGATTTGATATATATAGGTTAAACCTATAACTCACCAACATTTTTGTTGACGTTTTAAGCATGTTTATTCTCAGGTGATTATTAAGAGCTTCCGCTGTCGCATACTTAAATAAGGACGAGATTTGGAGTCCATGCTTGTATGATATTGTGTATAAACTGCATTCAAGAAACTTATTTTGTTGTAACATATTTGTATTGTAAACCATTATGTAATGGTTGTGTGTAAACAGGATATTTTAGATTATCATTATTTGATAATCTACGTAAAGCTTTTTAAACCTTTATTGATGAAATAAAGGTTATGGTTTGTTTTAAAATGAATGCAGTCTTTGAAAAACATCTCATATAGAGGTCAAAACCTCGCAACGAAATCAATTAATATGGAACGTTTTTAATCAATAAGAACGGGACATTTCAGTTGGTATCCGAGCGTTGGTCTTAGAGAACCAGAATTTTGCATTAGTGTGTCTTATCGAGTTTGTTAGGATGCATTAGTGAGTCTGGACTTCGACCGTGTTTACTTGAAAAATGATTGCTTAACAAATTTTGTTGGAAACTATATATTTTTAACATGTGAATATTATGTGATATATTAATCTCTTAACGCGTTTGATATTATGTGATAGATGTCTACCTCTAGAACAAGTCCCATTGACTCACCTAATAATAATGAAGAGTCAAATGTAAATTGGAATGATTCGTGGACTGATTCACAAGTTCCCGAAGAGGAACCGGAAGAAGAGTCGGAACCGAAAGAAGAATCGGAACCGGAAGAAGAATCGGAACCGGATGAAGAAATAGAACCGGTGGGGGAAATAATAAAACGTTTAGTAAAAGAAAATCCTCAACCAACGGACCAAGGTTAATTATGGTCAATGGTGTTTCCGCCAAGGAAGCAAAATATTGGGAGGATTACCAATTCTCCGATGAATCGGATTCCGACGAGAATTCCGATGATGTTATAGAAATTACCCCAACTGAATTTAAAAAGGCAAAAGAAAATAATAAGGGAAAGGGCATAAAAATAGAGAAATCTAATTCCAACCCCGATGAACTTTATATGTATCGTCAACCCCTGAAGTCCTTAAGTTGTAACAATGACCCGGGAACCTCTAAACCACCAGGTTTTTCTAAACCAATGTGGAAAACGACGGCTCGTATTAGGGGAACATCATATATCCCTAGAAACTTGGCAAAACGAACCAAAACCAAAGAAGAAGAAACAAGCGAGTCGGAATAAGATAGTTGTATTCGTGTGGTGTAATATATGTAATATAGTGTGCTTATGCTTTATGATATATGTAAAAATTGCTTGTATTAATAAGTATTTTTTTTATGAATCTAACTCTTGTCTATTTTACAGTATAAAAACACAAAATGGATAGACAACCCAATATTTTAAGAGACCTACCCGGAGACATGATTGATGAAATCTTGTCTAGAGTCGGTCAGAATTCTTCGGCACAACTATTTAAGGCGAGATAAGTTTGTAAGACATTCGAAGAACGTTCCAAGAATGCCTTGGTTTATAAAAGGCTTTCGTTCGAAAGATGGGGGATATCACATTGGGAAATCCCTAAGTTACGATGTGTTTACTTTGACGCATATATTGCGGAGAACCCAAATGCTATTTTACGCAATGGGTTAAGAAATTATTTTGACTCAATATATCCGAATATTGGACTTCGTGATTTAGAAAAAGCGGCTAACATGCAACATAAAGAAGCATGTTATGCTTACGGATTAGTAATGTCCGCTTCTCACCAAAGTGAGAACAAGAACATCGGGCTACAACTATTAAACAAAACGTTCCCACAAGTGACGGAGTCGGTAATTGGGGTAAGAAATGAGGTTTTTAGATTGTTACGGGACTGTTGGACATTACGTAACCCTCGTCCCTTTGACGACGTTACAACACGCTGTCTTATCAACGGCCATAACGGTTATGTTCCACAAGACCAAGGATGGGAAGTAATCCTAGTAAAACCAGAATGCATGACTTGTTTCTGGACGTATAAATTACGTGTCTTTATTGCCTTTGCAGAACAACTTGTGTACTAGCTAGAATTATCTTCACAACCATCTTGTATCAAATTTATTGTGTGCTATATTTCATGCTATATGTAAAATAAACGGTATTGTAAGTTTGTAAAATATTGTGTAAAAGTTTGAACGCGAAATATTATTATAATCAGTTTTTCATATAGAATTGTAGTAGTTAAATTGTATATTAGCTACTAAGTATGAACTTAACGGGTAGGTACTACCCGAATTTAAACTTATAAAACGCTAATATGAAGAAAAAGTTTTTATAAATGAGTTCATATTATGCTACAAAATACTATTAACTACTCTTAATATTCTGTATGATTAACTTGTTCCATTTGACTATTTTGAAGGAAATGGCACCGACTACTCGACACACCGTGAATATGAATGAAGAGGAATTCCGTACTTTTCTAGCTTCAAACATAGCCGCAGTACAGGCTGCGCTACATACCAACAATAACCTTGGATCTAGCAGTACAGGAAATCGTGTAGGATGCACCTACAAGGAATTCACTGCCTGCAAACCTTTGGAATTTGATGGAACCGAAGGACCGATCGGATTGAAACGGTGGACCGAGAAGGTCGAATCGGTGTTTGCCATAAGTAAGTGTACTGAAGAGGACAAAGTGAAGTACGCTACGCATACCTTCACAGGTTCTGCGTTAACATGGTGGAATACCTATCTAGAGCAAGTGGGACAAGACGATGCGTACGCACTACCGTGGTCAGCATTCAAGCACTTGATGAACGAGAAGTACCATCCCAGAACCGAGGTCAATAAGCTCAAGACAGAACTTAGAGGGTTACGAACCCAAGGATTTGATATTACCACGTACGAAAGACGATTCATAGAATTGTGCCTATTGTGTTCGGGAGCATTTGAAGATGAGGAAGAGAAGATCGACGCGTTTGTGAAAGGATTACCAGAAAGAATCCAAGAAGATATAAGTTCACATGAGCCCGCCTCCATACAACAGGCATGTAGAATGGCTCACAAACTAGTGAACCAGATTGAAGAAAGAATTAAAGAACAGACTGCTGAAGAGGCCAATGTGAAGCAAGTCAAAAGAAAGTGGGAGGAAAACGGTGATAAGAATCACCAATACAACAACAACAGCAATTACAACAATAATCGCAACAATTATCTCAACAATCGCAACATCAATCGCAACTACAACAAATGGCCCAACAACAACAACAACAACAACAGCAGCAACTACAACAATCATCCCAACAACAATAATAACCGCAACAATAACAACAATCAGAAGCAGCTATGCCAAAGGTGTGAAAAGTATCACTCGGGGTTCTGCACCAAATTTTACAACAAGTGTAAAAGAAATGGTCATAGCGCGGTGAAGTGTGAGGTCTACGGACCAGGGGTTAATAGAACGAAAGGAACAAATGGTGTCGGAACGAGTAATGGCGGAGCAAGTAGTGTCGGAGCAAGTTATGCCAATGTAGTTTGTTATAAATGTGGAAAACCGGGCCACATTATTAGAAATTGCCCGAACCAGGAGAACACGAATGGACAAGGCCGCGGAAGAGTTTTCAATATTAATGCGGCAGAGGCACTGGAAGACCCGGAGCTTGTTACGGGTACGTTTCTTATTGACAATAAATCTGCTTACGTTTTATTTGATTCGGGTGCGGATAGAAGCTATATGAATAGAGATTTTTGTGCTAAATTAAGTTGTCCATTGACACCATTGGATAGTAAATTTTTACTCAAATTAGCAAATGGTAAATTAATTTTAGCAGATAATATATGTCGGAATCGAGAAATTAAACTGGTTAGCGAAACATTTAAGATTGATTTGATACCAGTAGAGTTAGGGAGTTTTGATGTGATAATCGGCATGGACTGGTTGAAAGAAGTGAAAGCAGATATCGTTTGTTACAAAAATGTAATTCGCATTATACGAGAAAAAGGAAAACCCTTAATGGTGTACGGAGAAAAGGGCAACACGAAGCTACATCTTATTAGTAATTTGAAGGCACAAAAAGTAATAAGAAAAGGTTGCTATGCTGTTCTAGCACACGTCGAGAAAGTACAAACTGAAGAAAAGAGCATCAATGATGTTCCCATTGCAAAAGAATTTCCCGATGTATTTCCGAAAGAATTAACGGGATTACCCCCACATCGATCCGTTGAATTTCAAATAGATCTTGTACCAGGAGCTGCACCAATAGCTCGTGCTCCTTACAGACTCGCACCCAGCGAGATGAAAGAACTGCAAAGCCAATTACAAGAACTTTTAGAGCGTGGTTTCATTCGACCAAGCACATCACCGTGGGGAGCTCCTGTTTTGTTTGTCAAGAAAAAAGATGGTACATTCAGGTTGTGTATCGACTACCGAGAGTTGAACAAACTTACCATCAAGAACCGCTACCCACTACCGAGAATCGACGACTTATTTGATCAACTACAAGGCTCGTCTGTTTATTCAAAGATTGGCTTACGTTCCGGGTATCATCAAATGCGGTTGAAAGAAGATGATATTCCAAAGACTGCTTTCAGAACACGTTACGGTCATTACGAGTTTATGGTCATCCCGTTTGGTTTAACTAATGCACCAGCTGTGTTCATGGACCTTATGAACCGAGTGTGTGGACCATACCTTGACAAGTTTGTCATTGTTTTCATTGATGACATACTTATTTACTCAAAGAATGACCAAGAACACGGTGAACATTTGAGAAAGGTGTTAGAAGTATTGAGGAAGGAAGAATTGTACGCTAAGTTTTCAAAGTGTGCATTTTGGTTGGAAGAAGTTCAATTCCTCGGTCATATAGTGAACAAAGAAGGTATTAAGGTGGATCCGGCAAAGATAGAAACTGTTGAAAAGTGGGAAACCCCGAAAACTTCGAAACACATACGCCAGTTTTTAGGACTAGCTGGTTACTATAGAAGGTTCATCCAAGACTTTTCCAGAATAGCAAAACCCTTGACTGCATTAACGCATAAAGGGAAGAAATTTGAATGGAATGATGAACAAGAGAAAGCGTTTCAGTTATTGAAGAAAAAGCTAACTACGGCACCTATATTGTCATTGCCTGAAGGGAATGATGATTTTGTGATTTATTGTGACGCATCAAAGCAAGGTCTCGGTTGTGTATTAATGCAACGAACGAAGGTGATTGCTTATGCGTCTAGACAATTGAAGATTCACGAACAAAATTATACGACACATGATTTGGAATTAGGCGCGGTTGTTTTTGCATTAAAGACTTGGAGGCACTACTTATATGGGGTTAAAAGTATTATATATACCGACCACAAAAGTCTTCAACACATATTTAATCAGAAACAACTGAATATGAGGCAGCGTAGGTGGATTGAATTATTGAATGATTACGACTTTGAGATTCGTTACCACCCGGGGAAGGCAAATGTGGTAGTCGATGCCTTGAGCAGGAAGGACAGAGAACCCATTCGAGTAAAATCTATGAATATAATGATTCATAATAACCTCACTACTCAAATAAAGGAGGCGCAACAAGGAGTTTTAAAAGAGGGAAATTTAAAGGATGAAATACCCAAAGGATCGGAGAAGCGTCTTAATATTCGGGAAGACGGAACCCGGTATAGGGCTGAAAGGATTTGGGTACCAAAATTTGGAGATATGAGAGAAATGGTACTTAGAGAAGCTCATAAAACCAGATACTCAATACATCCTGGAACGGGGAAGATGTACAAGGATCTCAAGAAACATTTTTGGTGGCCGGGTATGAAAGCCGATGTTGCTAAATACATAGGAGAATGTTTGACGTGTTCTAAGGTCAAAGCTGAGCATCAGAAACCATCAGGTCTACTTCAACAACCCGAAATCCCGGAATGGAAATTGGAAAACATTACCATGGATTTCATCACTAAATTGCCAAGGACTGCAAGTGGTTTTGATACTATTTGGGTAATAGTTGACCGTCTCACCAAATCAGCACACTTCCTGCCAATAAGAGAAGATGACAAGATGGAGAA
The DNA here is from genome assembly GCF_046630445.1 of Rutidosis leptorrhynchoides. Lineage (NCBI taxonomy): Eukaryota > Viridiplantae > Streptophyta > Magnoliopsida > Asterales > Asteraceae > Rutidosis > Rutidosis leptorrhynchoides. The sequence goes on from NC_092336.1 coordinate 509,348,894, forward strand.
GTTAGCACGACTGTATTTGAAGGAAGTCGTCTCCAGACATGGAATACCAATCTCTATTATCTCTGATAGGGATGGCAGATTTATTTCAAGATTTTGGCAGACATTACAGCAAGCATTAGGAACTCGTCTAGACATGAGTACTACCTATCATCCAAAAACTGATGGGCAGAGCGAAAGGACGATACAAACGCTTGAAGACATGCTACGAGCATGTGTTATTGATTTCGGAAACAGTTGGGATCGACATCTACCGTTAGCAGAATTTTCCTACAACAACAGCTACCATTCAAGCATTGAGATGGCGCCGTTTGAAGCACTTTATGGTAGAAAGTGCAGGTCTCCGATTTGTTGGAGTGAAGTGGGGGATAAACAGATTACGGGTCCGGAGATTATACAAGAAACTACCGAGAAGATCATTCAAATTCAACAACGGTTGAAAACCGCCCAAAGTCGACAAAAGAGTTACGCTGACATTAAAAGAAAAGATATAGAATTTGAAATTGGAGAGATGGTCATGCTTAAAGTTTCACCTTGGAAAGGCGTTGTTCGATTTGGTAAACGAGGGAAATTAAATCCAAGGTATATTGGACCATTCAAGATTATTGATCGTGTCGGACCAGTAGCTTACCGACTTGAGTTACCTCAACAACTCGCGGCTGTACATAACACTTTCCACGTCTCGAATTTGAAGAAATATTTTGCTAAAGAAGATCTCACTATTCCGTTAGATGAAATCCAAATCAACGAAAAACTTCAATTCATCGAAGAACCCGTCGAAATAATGGATCGTGAGGTTAAAAGACTTAAGCAAAACAAGATACCAATTGTTAAGGTTCGATGGAATGCTCGTAGAGGACCCGAGTTCACCTGGGAGCGTGAAGATCAGATGAAGAAGAAATACCCGCATCTATTTCCAGAAGATTCGTCAACACCTTCGACAGCTTAAAATTTCGGGACGAAATTTATTTAACGGGTAGGTACTGTAGTGACCCGAACTTTTCCATGTTTATATATATTAATTGAGATTGATATTTACATGATTAAATGTTTCCAACATGTTAAGCAATCAAACTTGTTAAGACTTGATTAATTGAAATATGTTTCATATAGACAATTGACCACCCAAGTTGACCGGTGATTCACGAACGTTAAAACTTGTAAAAACTATATGATGACATATATATGGATATATATATATATAGTTAACATGATACTATGATAAGTAAACATATCATTAAGTATATTAACAATGAACTACATATGTAAAAACAAGACTACTAACTTAATAATTTTTAAACGAGACATATATGTAACGATTATCGTTGTAAAGACATTTAATGTATATATATCATATTAAGAGATATTCATACATGATAATATCATGATAATATAATAATTTAAAATCTCATTTGATATTATAAACATTGGGTTAACAACATTTAACAAGATCGTTAACCTAAAGGTTTCAAAACAACACTTACATGTAACGACTAACGATGACTTAACGACTCAGTTAAAATGTATATACATGTAGTGTTTTAATATGTATTTATACACTTTTGAAAGACTTAAATACACTTATCAAAATACTTCTACTTAACAAAAATGCTTACAATTACATCCTCGTTCAGTTTCATCAACAATTCTACTCGTATGCATCCGTATTCGTACTCGTACAATACACAGCTTTTAGATGTATGTACTATTGGTATATACACTCCAATGATCAGCTCTTAGCAGCCCATGTGAGTCACCTAACACATGTGGGAACCATCATTTGGCAACTAGCATGAAATATCTCATAAAATTACAAAAATATGAGTAATCATTCATGACTTATTTACATGAAAACAAAATTACATATCCTTTATATCTAATCCATACACCAACGACCAAAAACACCTACAAACACTTTCATTCTTCAATTTTCTTCATCTAATTGATCTCTCTCAAGTTCTATCTTCAAGTTCTAAGTGTTCTTCATATATTCTACAAGTTCTAGTTACATAAAATCAAGAATACTTTCAAGTTTGCTAGCTCACTTCCAATCTTGTAAGGTGATCATCCAACCTCAAGAAATCTTTGTTTCTTACAGTAGGTTATCATTCTAATACAAGGTAATAATCATATTCAAACTTTGGTTCAATTTCTATAACTATAACAATCTTATTTCAAGTGATGATCTTACTTGAACTTGTTTTCGTGTCATGATTTTGCTTCAAGAACTTCGAGCCATCCAAGGATCCGTTGAAGCTAGATCCATTTTTATCTTTTCCAGTAGGTTTATCCAAGGAACTTAAGGTAGTAATGATGTTCATAACATCATTCGATTCATACATATAAAGCTATCTTATTCGAAGGTTTAAACTTGTAATCACTAGAACATAGTTTAGTTAATTCTAAACTTGTTCGCAAACAAAAGTTAATCCTTCTAACTTGACTTTTAAAATCAACTAAACACATGTTCTATATCTATATGATATGCTAACTTAATGATTTAAAACCTGAAAACACGAAAAACACCGTAAAACCGGATTTACGCCGTCGTAGTAACACCGCGGGCTGTTTTAGGTTAGTAATTAAAAACTATGATAAACTTTGATTTAAAAGTTGTTATTCTGAGAAAATGATTTTTATTATGAACATGAAACTATATCCAAAAATTATGGTTAAACTCAAACTGGAAGTATGTTTTCTAAAATGGTCATCTAGACGTCGTTCTTTCGACTGAAATGACTACCTTTACAAAAACGACTTGTAACTTATTTTTCCGACTATAAACCTATACTTTTTCTGTTTAGATTCATAAAATAGAGTTCAATATGAAACCATATCAATTTGATTCACTCAAAACGGATTTAAAATGAAGAAGTTATGGGTAAACCAAGATTGGATAATTTTTTTCATTTTAGCTACGTGAAAATTGGTAACAAATCTATTCCAACCATAACTTAATCAACTTATATTGTATATTATGTAATCTTGAGATACCATAGACACGTATACAATGTTTCGACCTATCATGTCGACACATCTATATATATTTCGGAACAACCATAGACACTCTATATGTGAATGTTGGAGTTAGCTATACAGGGTTGAGGTTGATTCCAAAATATATATAGTTTGAGTTGTGATCAATACTGAGATACGTATACACTGGGTCGTGGATTGATTCAAGATAATATTTATCGATTTATTTCTGTACATCTAACTGTGGACAACTAGTTGTAGGTTACTAACGAGGACAGCTGACTTAATAAACTTAAAACATCAAAATATATTAAAAGTGTTGTAAATATATTTTGAACATACTTTGATATATATGTATATATTGTTATAGGTTCGTGAATCAACCAGTGGCCAAGTCTTACTTCCCGACGAAGTAAAAATTTGTGAAAGTGAGTTATAGTCCCACTTTTAAAATCTAATATTTTTGGAATGAGAATACATGCAGGTTTTATAAATGATTTACAAAATAGACACAAGTACGTGAAACTGCATTCTATGGTTGAATTATCGAAATCAAATATGTCCCTTTTTATTAAGTCTGGTAATCTAAGAATTAGGGAACAGACACCCTAATTGACGCGAATCCTAAAGATAGATCTATTGGGCCTAACAAACCCCATCCAAAGTACCAGATGCTTTAGTACTTCGAAATTTATATCATATTCGAAGGGTGTCCCGGAATGATGGGGATATTCTTATATATGCATCTTGTTAATGTCGGTTACCAGGTGTTCACCATATGAATGATTTTTATCTCTATGTATGGGATGTGTATTGAAATATGAAATCTTGTGGTCTATTGTTACGATTTGATATATATAGGTTAAACCTATAACTCACCAACATTTTTGTTGACGTTTTAAGCATGTTTATTCTCAGGTGATTATTAAGAGCTTCCGCTATCGCATACTTAAATAAGGACGAGATTCGGAGTCCATGCTTGTATGATATTGTGTAAAAACTGCATTCAAGAAACTTATTTTGTTGTAACATATTTGTATTGTAAACCATTATGTAATGGTCGTGTGTAAACAGGATATTTTAGATTATCATTATTTGATAATCTACGTAAAGCTTTTTAAACCTTTATTGATGAAATAAAGGTTATGGTTTGTTTTAAAATGAATGCTGTCTTTGAAAAACGTCTCATAGAGAGGTCAAAACCTCGCAACGAAATCAATTAATATGGAACGTTTTTAATCAATAAGAACGGGACATTTCACATCATTACTACCTTAAGTTCCTTGGATAAACCTACTGGAAAAGAGAAAAATGGATCTAGCTTCAACGGATCCTTGGATGGCTCGAAGTTCTTGAAGCAGAATCATGACACGAAAACAAGTTCAAGTAAGATCATCACTTGAAATAAGATTGTTATAGTTATAGAAATTGAACCAAAGTTTGAATATGATTATTACCTTATATTAGAATGATAACCTACTGTAAGAAACAAAGATTTCTTGAGGTTGGATGATCACCTTACAAGATTGGAAGTGAGCTAGCAAACTTGAAAGTATTCTTGATTTTATGTAACCAGAACTTGTAGAATTTATGAAGAACACTTAGAACTTGAAGATAGAACTTGAGAGAGATCAATTAGAATTGCAGAATGAAAGTGTTTGTAGGTATTTTTGGTCGTTGGTGTATGGATTAGATATAAAGGATATGTAATTTTGTTTTCATGTAAATAAGTCATGAATGATTACTCATATTTTTGTAATTTTATGAGATATTTCATGCTAGTTGCCAAATGATGGTTCCCACATGTGTTAGGTGACTCACATGGGCTGCTAAGAGCTGATCATTGGAGTGTATATACCAATAGTACATACATCTAAAAGTTGTGTATTGTGCGAGTACGAATACGGGTGCATACGAGTAGAATTGTTGATGAAACTGAACGAGGATGTAATTGTAAGCATTTTTGTTAAGTAGAAGTATTTTGATAAGTGTATTGAAGTCTTTCAAAAGTGTATAAATACATATTAAAACACTACATGTATATACATTTTAACTGAGTCGTTAAGTCATCGTTAGTCGTTACATGTAAGTGTTGTTTTGAAACCTTTAGGTTAACGATCTTGTTAAATGTTGTTAACCCAATGTTTATAATATCAAATGAGATTTTAAATTATTATATTATCATGATATTATCATGTATGAATATCTCATAATATGATATATATACATTAAATGTCTTTACAACAATAATCGTTACATATATGTCTCGTTTAAAAATCATTAAGTTAGTAGTCTTGTTTTTATATATGTAGTTCATTATTAATATACTTAATGATATGTTTACTTATCATAATATCATGTTAACTATATATATATATATATATCCATATATATGTTATCATATAGTTTTTACAAGTTTTAACGTTCGTGAATCACCGGTCAACTTGGGTGGTCAATTGTTTATATGAAACATATTTCAATTAATCAAGTCTTAACAAGTTTGATTGCTTAACATGTTGGAAACATTTAATCATGTAAATATCAATCTCAATCAATATATATAAACATGGAAAAGTTCGGGTCACTACAGTACCTACCCGTTAAATAAATTTCGTCCCGAAATTTTAAGCTGTTGAAGGTGTTGACGAATCTTCTAGAAATAGATGCGGGTATTTCTTCTTTATATGATCTTTATGCTTCCAGGTGAACTCGGGTCCTCTACGAGCATTCCATCGAACCTTAACAATCGGTATCTTGTTTTGTTTAAGTCTCTTAACCTCACGATCCATTATTTCGACGGGTTCTTCAATGAATTGAAGTTTTTCATTGATTTGGATTTCGTCTAACGGAATAGTGAGATCTTCTTTAGCAAAACATTTCTTTAAATTTGAGACGTGGAAAGTGTTATGTACAGCCGCGAGTTGTTGAGGTAGCTCCAGTTGGTAAGCTACTGGTCCGACACGATCTATAATCTTGAATGGTCCAATGTACCTTGGATTTAGTTTCCCCCGTTTACCAAATCGAACAACGCCTTTCCAAGGTGAAACCTTAAGCATGACCATTTCTCCAATTTCAAACTCTATATCTTTTCTTTTACTGTCCGCGTAGCTCTTTTGTCGACTCTGGGCGGTTTTCAATCTTTGTTGAATTTGGATGATTTTCTCGGTAGTTTCTTGTATTATCTCCAGACCCGTAATCTGTCTATCCCCCACTTCACTCCAACAAATCGAAGACCTGCACTTTCTACCATAAAGTGCTTCAAACGGCGCCATCTCAATGCTTGAATGGTAGCTGTTGTTGTAGGAAAATTCTGCTAACGGTAGATGTCGATCCCAACTGTTTTCGAAATCAATAACACATGCTCGTAGCATGTCTTCAAGCGTTTGTATTGTCCTTTCGCCCTACCCATCAGTTTGTGGATGATAGGCAGTACTCATGTCTAGACGAGTACCTAATGCTTACTGTAATGTCTGCCAGAATCTTGAAATAAATCTGCCATCCCTATCAGAGATAATAGAGATTGGTATTCCATGTCTGGAGATGACTTCCTTCAAATACAGTCGTGCTAACTTCTCCATCTTGTCATCTTCTCTTATTGACAGGAAGTGTGCTGATTTGGTGAGACGATCAACTATTACCCAAATAGTATCAAAACCACTTGCAGTCCTTGGCAATTTAGTGATGAAATCCATGGTAATGTTTTCCCATTTCCATTTCGGGATTTCGGGTTGTTGAAGTAGACCTGATGGTTTCTGAGGCTCAGCTTTGACCTTAGAACACGTCAAACATTCTCCTACGTATTTAGCAACATTGGCTTTCATACCCGGCCACCAAAAATGTTTTTTGAGATCCTTGTACATCTTCCCCGTTCCAGGATGTATTGAGTATCTGGTTTTATGAGCTTCTCTAAGTACCATTTCTCTCATATCTCCAAATTTTGGTACCCAAATCCTTTCAGCCCTATACCGGGTTCCGTCTTCCCGAATATTAAGATGCTTCTCCGATCCTTTGGGTATTTCATCCTTTAAATTTCCCTCTTTTAAAACTCCTTGTTGCGCCTCCTTTATTTGAGTAGTAAGGTTAGTGTGAATCATTATATTCATAGATTTTACTCGAATGGGTTCTCTGTCCTTTCTGCTCAAGGCGTCGGCTATCACATTTGCCTTCCCCGGGTGGTAACGAATCTCAAAGTCGTAATCATTCAACAATTCAATCCACTTACGCTGCCTCATATTCAGTTGTTTCTGATTAAATATGTGTTGAAGACTTTTGTGGTCGGTATATATAATACTTTTGACCCCATATAAGTAGTGCCTCCAAGTCTTTAATGCAAAAACAACCGCGCCTAATTCTAAATCATGCGTCGTATAATTTTGTTCGTGAATCTTCAATTGTCTAGACGCATAAGCAATCACCTTCGTTCGTTGCATTAATACACAACCGAGACCTTGCTTTGATGCATCACAATAAATCACAAAATCATCATTCCCTTCAGGCAATGACAATATAGGTGCCGTAGTTAGCTTTTTCTTCAATAACTGAAACGCTTTCTCTTGTTCATCATTCCATTCAAATTTCTTCCCTTTATGCGTTAATGCAGTCAAGGGTTTTTCTATTCTGGAAAAGTCTTGGATGAACCTTCTGTAGTAACCAGCTAGTCCTAAAAACTGGCGTATGTGTTTCGGAGTTTTTGGGGTTTCCCACTTTTCAACAGTTTCTATCTTTGCCGGATCCACCTTAATACCTTCTTTGTTCACTATGTGATCGAGGAATTGAACTTCTTCCAACCAAAATGCACACTTTGAAAACTTAGCGTACAGTTTTTCTTTCCTCAATACTTCTAGCACTTTTCTCAAATGTTCTTCGTGCTCTTGATCATTATTTGAGTAAATAAGTATGTCATCGATGAAAATAATGACAAACTTGTCAAGATATGGCCCACACACTCGGTTCATAAGGTCCATGAACACATCTGGTGCATTAGTCAATCCAAACGGCATAACCATAAACTCGTAATGACCATAACGCGTCCTAAAAGCAGTTTTTGGAATATCATCCTCCTTTACTCGCATTTGATGATATCCAGAACGTAAATTGATCTTCGAATAAACTGACGAGCCTTGTAGTTGATCAAATAAGTCGTCAATTCTCGGCAGTGGATAACGGTTTTTGATGGTAAGTTTGTTCAACTCTCTGTAGTCAATACACAACCTAAATGTACCATCCTTCTTCTTGACAAACAAAATAGGAGCTCTCCATGGTGATGTGCTTGGTCGAATGAAACCATGTTCTAATAGTTCTTGCAGTTGGCTTTGCAGTTCTTTCATCTCGCTGGGTGCGAGTCTATAAGGAGCACGAGCTATTGGTGCAGCTCCTGGTACAAGATCTATTTGAAATTCAACAGATCGATGTGGAGGTAGTCCCGGTAATTCTTTCGAAAATACATCGGGAAATTCTTTTGCGACGGGAACATCATTGATGCTCTTTTCTTCAGTTTGTACTTTCTCGACGTGTGCTAGAATAGCATAGCAACCTTTTCTTATTAGTTTTTGTGCCTTCAAATTACTAATAAGATGTAGCTTCATGTTGCCCTTTTCTTCGTACACCATTAAGGGTTCTCCTTCTTCTCGTACAATGCGAATTGCATTTTTATAACATACGATCTCTGCTTTCACCTTTTTTAGCCAGTCCATGCCAACTATTACATCAAAACTCCCTAACTCTACTGGTATCAAATCAATCTTAAATATTTCGCTACCCAGTTTAATTTCTCGATTCCGGCATATATTATCTGCTGAAATTAATTTACCGTTTGCTAATTCGAGTAAAAATTTACTATCCAACGGCGTCAATGGACAACTTAATTTAGCACAAAAATCTCTACTCATATAGCTTCTATCCGCACCCGAATCAAATAAAACGTAAGCAGATTTATTGTCAATAAGAAACGTACCCGTAACAAGCTCCGAGTCTTCCTGTGCCTCTGTCGCATTAATATTGAAAACTCTTCTGCGGCCTTGTCCATTCGTGTTCTCCTGGTTCGAGCAATTTCTAATAATGTGGCCCGGTTTTCCACATTTATAACAAACTACATTGGCATAACTTGCTCCGACACTACTTGCTCCGCCATTACTCGTTCCGACAAAATTTTTTCCTTTCGTTCTATTAACCCCTGGTCCGTAGACCTCACACTTCGCTGCGCTATGACCATTTCTTTTACACTTGTTGCAAAATTTGGTGCAGAACCCCGAGTGATACTTTTCACACCTTTGGCATAGCTGCTTCTGATTGTTGTTGTTGTTGCGGTTGTTATTGTTGTTGGGATGATTGTTGTTGTTGTTGTTGTTGTTGTTGTTGTTGTTGTTGTTGGGCCGTTTGTTATAGTTGCGATTGATGTTTCGATTGTTGGGATAATTGTTGCGATTATTATTGTAATTGCTGTTGTTGTTGTATTGGTGATTCTTATCACCGTTTTCCTCCCACTTTTTTTTGACTTGCTTCACATTGGCCTCTTCAGCCATCTGTTCTTTAATTCTTTCCTCAATCTGGTTCACTAGTTTGTGAGCCATTATACATGCCTGTTGTATGGAGGCGGGCTCGTGTGAACTTATATCTTCTTGGATTCTTTCCCGTAATCCTTTCACAAACGCGTCGATCTTCTCTTCCTCATCTTCGAACGCTCCCGGACACAATAGGCACAATTCTGTGAATCGTCTTTCGTACGTGGTAATATCAAATCCTTGGGTTCGTAACCCTCTAAGTTCTGTCTTGAGCTTATTGACCTCGGTTCTGGGACGGTACTTCTCGTTCATCAAGTGCTTGAATGCTGACCACGGTAGTGCGTACGCATCATCTTGTCCCACTTGCTCTAGATAGGTATTCCACCATGTTAACGCAGAACCTGTGAAGATATGCGTAGCGTACTTCACTTTGTCCTCTTCAGTACACTTACTTATGGCAAACACCGATTCGACCTTCTCGGTCCACCGTTTCAATCCGATCGGTCCTTCGGTTCCATCAAATTCCAAAGGTTTGCAGGCAGTGAATTCTTTGTAGGTGCATCCTACACGATTTTCTGTACTGCTAGATCCAAGGGTATTGTTGGTATGTAGCGCAGCCTGTACTGCGGCTATGTTTGGAGCTAGAAAAGAACGGAATTCCTCTTCATTCATATTCACGGTGTGTCGAGTAGTCGGTGTCATTTCCTTCAAAATAGTCAAATGGAACAAGTTAATCATACAGAATATTAAGAGTAGTTAATAGTATTTCGTAGCATAATATGAACTCATTTATAAAAGCTTTTTCTTCATATTAGCGTTTTATAAGTTTAAATTCGGGTAGTACCTACCCGTTAAGTTCATACTTAGTAGCTAATATACAATTCAACTACTACAATTCTATATGAAAAACTGATTATAATAATATTTCGCGTTCAAACTTTTACACAATATTTTACAAACTTACAATACCGCTTATTTTACATATAGCATGAAATATAGCACACAATAAATTTGATACAAGATGGTTGTGAAGATAATTCTAGTTAGTACACAAGTCGTTCAGCAAAGGCAATAAAGACACGTAATTCATACGTCCAGAAACAAGTCATGCATTCTGGTTTTGCTAGGACTACTTCCCATCCTTGGTCTTGTGGAACATAACAGTTATGGCCATTGATAAGACAGCGTGTTGTAACGTCGTCAAAGGGACGAGGGTTACGTAATGTCCAACAGTCCCGTAACAATCTAAAAACCTCATTTCTTACCCTAATTACCGACTCCGTCACTTGTGGGAACGTTTTGTTTAATAGTTGTAGCCCGACGTTCTTGTTCTCACTTTGGTGAGAAGCGAACATTATTAATCCGTAAGCATAACATGCTTTTTTATGTTGCATGTTAGCCGCTTTTTCTAAATCACGAAGTCCAATATTCGGATATATTGAGTCAAAATAATTTCTTAACCCATTGCGTAAAATAGCATTTGGGTTCCCCGCAATATATGCGTCAAAGTAAACACATCGTAACTTATGGATTTCCCAATGTGATATCCCCCATCTTTCGAACGAAAGCCTTTTATAAACCAAGGCATTCTTGGAACGTTCTTCGAATGTCTTACAAACTGATCTCGCCTTAAATAGTTGTGCCGAAGAATTCTGACCGACTCTAGACAAGATTTCATCAATCATGTCTCCGGGTAGGTCTCTTAAAATATTGGGTTGTCTATCCATTTTGTGTTTTTATACTGTAAAATAGACAAGAGTTAGATTCATAAAAAAAAATACTTATTAATACAAGCAATTTTTACATATATCATAAAGCATAAGCACACTATATTACATATATTACACCACACGAATACAACTATCTTATTCCGACTTGCTTGTTTCTTCTTCTTTGGTTTTGGTTCATTTTGCCAAGTTTCTAGGGATATATGATGTTCCCCTAATACGAGCCATCGTTTTCCACATTGGTTTAGAAAAACCTGGTGGTTTAGAGTTTCCCGGGTCATTGTTACAACTTAAGGACTTCGGGGGTTGACGATACATATAAAGTTCATCGGGGTTGGAATTAGATTTCTCTATTTTTATGCCCTTTCCCTTATTATTTTCTTTTGCCTTTTTAAATTCAGTTGGGGTAATTTCTATATCATCGGAATTCTCGTCGGAATCCGATTCATCGGAGAATTGGTAATCCTCCCAATATTTTGCTTCCTTGGCGGAAACACCATTGACCATAATTAACCTTATCGGTTGGTTGAGGGTTTTCTTTTACTTAACCGTTTTATTATTTCCCCCACCGGTTCTATTTCTTCATCCGGTTCCGATTCTTCTTCCGGTTCCGATTCTTCTTCCGGTTCCGACTCTTCTTCCGGTTCCGATTCTTCGGGAACTTGTGAATCAGTCCATGAATCATTCTAATTTACATTTGACTCTTCATTATTATTAGGTGAGTCAATGGGACTTGTTCTAGAGGTAGACATCTATCACATAATATCAAACGCGTTAAGAGATTAATATATCACATAATATTCACATGTTAAAAATATATAGTTTCCAACAAAATTTGTTAAGCAATCATTTTTCAAGTAAACACGGTCGATGTCCAGACTCACTAATGCATCCTAACAATCTCGATAAGACACACTAATGCAAAATTCTGGTTCTCTAAGACCAACGCTCGGATACCAACTGAAATGTCCCGTTCTTATTGATTAAAAACGTTCCATATTAATTGATTTCGTTGCGAGGTTTTGACCTCTATATGAGACGTTTTTCAAAGACTGCATTCATTTTAAAACAAACCATAACCTTTATTTCATCAATAAAGGTTTAAAAAGCTTTACGTAGATTATCAAATAATGATAATCTAAAATATCCTGTTTACACACGACCATTACATAATGGTTTACAATACAAATATGTTACAACAAAATAAGTTTCTTGAATGCAGTTTTTACACAATATCATACAAGCATGGACTCCAAATCTCGTCCTTATTTAAGTATGCGACAGCGGAAGCTCTTAATAATCACCTGAGAATAAACATGCTTAAAACGTCAACAAAAATATTGGTGAGTTATAGGTTTAACCTATATATATCAAATTGTAACAATAGACCATAAGATTTCATATTTCAATACACATCCCATACATAGAGATAAAAATCATTCATATGGTGAACACCTGGTAACCGACATTAACAAGATGCATATATAAGAATATCCCCATCATTCCGGGACACCCTTCGGATATGATATAAATTTCGAAGTACTAAAGCATCCAGTACTTTGGATGGGGTTTGTTAGGCCCAATAGATCTATCTTTAGGATTCGCGTCAATTAGGGTGTCTGTTCCCTAATTCTTAGATTACCAGACTTAATAAAAAGGGGCATATTCGATTTCGATAATTCAACCATAGAATGTAGTTTCACGTACTTGTGTCTATTTTGTAAATCATTTATAAAACCTGCATGTATTCTCATCCCAAAAATATTAGATTTTAAAAGTGGGACTATAACTCACTTTCACAGATTTTTACTTCGTCGGGAAGTAAGACTTGGCCACTGTTGATTCACGAACCTATAACAATATATACATATATATCAAAGTATGTTCAAAATATATTTACAACACTTTTAATATATTTTGATGTTTTAAGTTTATTAAGTCAGCTGTCCTCGTTAGTAACCTACAACTAGTTGTCCACAGTTAGATGTACAGAAATAAATCGATAAATATTATGTTGAATCAATCCACGACCCAGTGTATACGTATCTCAGTATTGATCACAACTCAAACTATATATATTTTGGAATCAACCTCAACCCTGTATAGCTAACTCCAACATTCACATATAGAGTGTCTATGGTTGTTCCGAAATATATATAGATGTGTCGACATGATAGGTTGAAACATTGTATACGTGTCTATGGTATCTCAAGATTACATAATATACAATATAAGTTGATTAAGTTACGGTTGGAATAGATTTGTTACCAATTTTCACGTAGCTAAAATGAGAAAAATTATCCAATCTTGTTTTACCCATAACTTCTTCATTTTAAATCCGTTTTGAGTGAATCAAATTGCTATGGTTTCATATTGAACTCTATTTTATGAATATAAACAGAAAAAGTATAGGTTTATAGTCGGAAAAATAAGTTACAAGTCATTTTTGTAAAGGTAGTCATTTCAGTCAAAAGAACGACGTCTAGATGACCATTTTAGAAAACATACTTCCACTTTGAGTTTAACCATAATTTTTGGATACAGTTTCATGTTCATAATAAAAATCATTTTCCCAGAATAACAACTTTTAAATCAAAGTTTATCATAGTTTTTAACTAACTAACCCAAAACAGTCCGCGGTGTTACTACGACTGCGTAAATTCGATTTTACAGTGTTTTTCGTGTTTCCAGGTTTTAAATCATTAAGTTAGCATATCATATAGATATAGAACATGTGTTTAGTTGATTTTAAAAGTCAAGTTAGAAGGATTAACTTTTGTTTGCGAACAAGTTTAGAATTAACTAAACTATGTTCTAGTGATTACAAGTTTAAACCTTCGAATAAGATAGCTTTATATGTATGAATCGAATGATGTTATGAACATCATTACTACCTTAAGTTACTTGGATAAACCTACTGGAAAAGAGAAAAATGGATCTAGCTTCAACGGATCCTTGGATGGCTCGAAGTTCTTGAAGCAGAATCATGACACGAAAACAAGTTCAAGTAAGATCATCACTTGAAATAAGATTGTTATAGTTATAGAAATTGAACCAAAGTTTGAATATGATTATTACCTTGTATTAGAAAGATATCTTACTGTAAATAAGATAGATTTCTTGAGGTTGGATGATCACTCTACAAGATTGGAAGTAAGCTAGCAAACTTGGAAGTATTCTTGATTTAATGAAACTAGAACTTGTAGAATTTATGAAGAACACTTAGAACTTGAAGATAGAACTTGAGAGAGATCAATTAGATGAAGAAAATTGAAGAATGAAAGTGTTTGTAGGTGTTTTTGGTTGTTGGTGTATGGATTAGATATAAAGGATATGTAATTTTGTTTTCATGTAAATAAGTCATGAATGATTACTCATATTTTTGTAATTTTATGAGATATTTCATACTAGTTGCCAAATGATGGTTTCCACATATGTTAGGTGACTCACATGGGCTGCTAAGAGCTGATCATTGGAGTGTATATACCAATAGTACATACATCTAAAAGCTGTATATTGTATGAGTACGAATACGGGTGCATACGAGTAGAATTGTTGATGAAACTGAACGAGGATGTAATTGTAAGCATTTTTGTTAAGTAGAAATATTTTGATAAGTGTATTGAAGTCTTTCAAAAGTGTATGAATACATATTAAAACACTACATGTATATACATTTTAACTGAGTCGTTAAGTCATCGTTAGTCGTTACATGTAAGTGTTGTTTTAAAACCTTTAGGTTAACGATCTTGTTAAATGTTGTTAACCCAATGTTTATAATATCAAATGAGATTTTAAATTATTATATTATCATGATATTATGATGTACGAATATCTCTTAATATGATATATATACATTAAATGTCGTTACAACGATAATCGTTACATATATGTCTCGTTTCAAAATCATTAAGTTAGTAGTCTTGTTTTTACATATGTAGTTCATTATTAATATACTTAATGATATGATTACTTATCATAATATCATGTTAACTATATATATAACCATATATATGTCATCATATAGTTTTTACAAGTTTTAACGTTCGTGAATCACCAGTCAACTTGGGTGGTCAATTGTCTATATGAAACCTATTTCAATTAATCAAGTCTTAACAAGTTTGATTTCTTAACATGTTGGAAACACTTAATCATGTAAATAAAAATTTCATTTAATATATATATAAACATGGAAAAGTTCGGGTCACTACAGTACCTACCAGTTAAATAAATTTCGTCCCGAAATTTTAAGAAGTTGGAGGTGTTGACGTATCTTCTGGAAATAAATGAGGGTATTTCTTCTTCATCTGATCTTCTCGTTCCCTGGTGAACTCAGGTCCTCTACGAGCATTCCATCGAACCTTAACAATTGGTATCTTGTTTTGCTTAAGTCTTTTAACCTCACGATCCATTATTTCGACGGGTTCTTCGATGAATTGAAGTTTTTCGTTGATTTGGATTTCATCTAACGGAATAGTGAGATCTTCTTTAGCAAAATGTACAGCCGCGAGTTGTTGAGGTAACTCAAGTCGGTAAGCTACTGGTCCGACACGATCAATAATCTTGAATGGTCCGATATACCTTCGAATGAATGGTGATGTTCAGTGCCCGAACATGAAGAGGTGCCATCCTCTCCTTTCGGCTCAAAGCGTCAACTACAACATTGGCCTTGCCAGGGTGATAACGAAGTTCACAATCATAGTCGTTCAGCATCTCGAACCATCGACGCTGTCTCATATTCAGTTGCTTCTGATCGAAGATGTGTTGGAGGCTTTTATGATCGGTGAAAATAGTGCTCTTTGTTCCATAAAGATAGTGTCTCCACAGTTTTAATGCAAAGACAACGGCTCCAAGCTCGAGATCGTGCGTTGTGTAATTTCGTTCGTGAACCTTCAGTTGACGAGAGGCGTAAGTGATAACCTTTGTGCGTTGCATCAGTACACAACCAAAACCACTTTTCAAAGCATCGCAATAAACGACGAAATCGTCACTGCCTTCAGGAAGTGATAAGATAGGTGCGGTGGTTAACTTCTTTTTCAAGGTTTGAAATGCAGATTCTTGTTCGGGTTCCCAAATGAACTTCTTCCCTTTGTGAGTCAGCGCGGTCAAAGGACGCGCTATTAGAGAGAAACCTTCAATAAATCTTCGGTAGTAACCGGCGAGACCTAAAAATTGGCGAATATGAGTTGGAGTAGTGGGGGTCTCCCACTTGCTGATAGCTTCAATCTTGGCGGGATCAACTTTAATACCCTGGTCGCTCACAACATGACCCAGAAATTGGACTTCCTTCAACCAAAATTCACACTTAGAGAATTTCGCATAAAGTTGCTCTTGTCTCAAGAGTTCAAGCACTAATCGAAGATGTTGCTCATGCTCTTCTTCGCTCTTGGAGTAGATGAGGATATCATCTACGAAGACGATAACGAACTTATCCAGGTATGGCTTGCAGACACGATTCATGAGATCCATGAACACGGCAGGTGCGTTGGTTAAACCGAATGGCATTACGAGAAACTCATAAAGACCATAACGAGTTCTGAATGCAGTCTTCATCACATCGCTTTCTTTCACCCTCAACTGGTGATAACCGGATTACAAATCGATCTTATAGTAAACGCTCAATCCTTGTAGTTGATCAAAAAGATCGTCAATTCGGGGAAGAGGATACCGATTCTTGATCGTCAATTTGTTGAGTTCACGGTAGTCGATACACATGCGGAAGGATCCATCCTTCTTCTTCACAAACAAAACAGGTGCGCCCCAAGGCGAGAAACTTGGTTGGATGAATCCACGGTCTAGAAGTTCTTGTAATTGGCTCTGCAACTCTCGCATTTCAGAAGGTGCGAGTCAATAAGGTGCGCGAGCTACGGGTGCAGCTCCTGGCACTAAATCGATCTGAAACTCTACTGCTCTCGGTGGCGGTAATCCAGGTAATTCTTCCGGAAACACATCAGAAAACTCGTTCACAATTCGAGCATCGTTCACACTCTTCACCTCGGTTTCTAATGTTTTCACATGTGCCAAAACAGCAAGACGTCCTTTCTTCATGATCTTTTGCGCTTTCATGCAACTAATGAGATTCAGTTTCGAGCTACATCTCTCTCCGTAAATAATCAGTGGCTCACCATTTCCGTGCGGTATACGAAGAGCTTTATCTCCACAGATAATGTTAGCCCTTATCTTGGTCAACCAGTCCATACCGACAATAACGTCAAAGCTTCCTAACTTAATGGGTATCAAGTCAATCTCGAAATCCACACCAGCTATGTTGATAATAGCTCCTCGGCTAATTTGGTCAACTTTCTCAAATTTTCCATTGGCTACCTCTACAAGCATACTCTCCTTTAAAGGAACTAATGACCAATTTATCTTATCGCAAAAGTGTCTACATACATAACTTCTATCAGCACCAGTATCAAATAGGACAGAAGCTAATAAATTGTTGATAGTGAATATACCTGTGACCAAGTCGGGGTTCTCACGAGCATCCCTTGCATTTACATTGAAAGCTCTGCCACGCGGTGGTCCACCGTCCTTTCGCTTGTTGGGACACTCATTTATGAAGTGGCCCGTTTGTCTGCATTCATAACACTTTCTCGGTCCAGTGGGGTTCGGCTTCCCAGTCATGGTGGTGATCTTGCAGTCCCTGCCAATAAGCCCGGTCTTTTTGCATTTTTCACAAACAATGTTACAGTACCCGGTATGGTGCTTGTAGCACCTCTTGCACTGTGGTAGAGTACCCTTGTAGTTGGGGTTCGAGTTGGTATTCGGATTGGGATTTCCACCGTTGTTGTTTCCTTTGAAACCCTCATGTCGCTTCGCTGGGTTTTGATCATAGACTCTACCCTTGTTGTTATCCCACTTTCGCTTATCACTACTACCCGCTTCGGACTTAGCCTTTTCCGGTTCATCGATGATGATTTGGTTCATTAAAGTGTGCGCCATGCGTATTGCTTCCGGGACATTGGGTGGCTTAGACGAGGTGACATTTCCCTTAATGGACTTAGGAAGTCCCCACAAGTACCTTTCCATGCGCTTAAACTCCGGGGTAACCATGGTAGGACACATCAGGGCTAATTCCAGATACCTACGGTTGTAACCATCGAGATCGTTTCCCACAACCTTCAACTGCATAAACTCAATCTCCATTTTCTGGATCTCGGTCCTAGGGTAATACTCTTCAATCAGGGCCCCTTTGAATTCCTCCCATGGGGTAGCAAATGCCTCATCAATACCCTTTGCTTGTGCCAGTGTGTTCTACAAAGTTAGTGCGCCGTCAGACAGCGTACATGAAGCAAACTTGGTTTTGTTCGCCTCTGAGCAGTTACTAACTCGAAACACAGATTCTAATTTCTCAAACCACCTAGTGAGACCAACTGGCCCCTCCGTTCCACTAAAGTTGTGGGGTTTGCAGCTTTGAAACTCTTTGTATGTGCACCCATTACGAATGGGCTGGATAACCGGTGGCGGTGGAGCTTGGGGGTTCATTTCCGCTAAAGCTGCGGCGACTCGTTCATTGATCATCTCCTCGATTTGGGCTGCGGTAGGTGTTGATCGTCCGTTGGCCATGGTGTTCTAAACAAAAATTTCGACTCAAGTCAAAATTCAGTATTCAATAAATAATAATACAGCATATGGTAACCAACATGGAATCAACACATCACATGTTTATTAAGTAATGCAACCAGGTACAAATACCACAGAATCATCATACAGTAATGTAAATAGAACATCGTGCAAGAATTAAATAACGCAAAGTTCCATTCATTAATAATAATAAGTTACATACATCCGCATAGGTTCGTACAATACATAAGTGAAACATAAAACTACAAATGAGATTACATAATGAAATCTACTACAAATGTCCTATGATGATGGTGGGTGTAGGATGTCCAATACGTGGGACATCTGGTCCTCGAGCTCAGTTACCCGAGCATGGAGGATCTCCACCTCCCTCATCAGTTCTTCTACAGAGGGAGATGGTGGGGCAGGCGATGCAGTCGGTACGGGTGGTGCTGGTGGAGCTGGTGGTGCAGACGGTCCGGCTCCAGAAGTAGAGGCTGTGAATCGGTAAGGCTTACGGATGAAGGGATCATCAGGATATGGCACAAGCCGCTTTTGGGCGGTAACCCTACGACGCCGACCATGAGCGTCAACGAATGGTCGACCTCCATTAATCTCTAGAATGACGGTACCATCGAAACGGTACCGCTTCTTCGGCGGGGTGGAGGGTGGCTGTACAGGTGCATCATCAGGGTCCTCATCTGAATCGTCGTCACTAGAGTCGTCAGAGGATGAGTCGTCGGATGAAGAATCGGCGGGATGATGGTTCGTCTAGATCGGCTGGGGGTGGCTGCACGGGTGGCTCTCCTCGGGCGGCCATCATCTGTCGGTATCTGGCAGGTCCGATTGGCACGAGACGTCCATCAGGAAGGCGTCGGCACCAATGGTTATGCTCATAACGGACCAGACCTTCCCCAAGTTCCGCGGGAATCACAGCACCACCGGGATGGTGCTGTGGCTCTGGAGGTCCTGAGGCAAGTGGATCTGGAATCTCCGGTGGGTCCATGTGTCCGTCTGAGGTAATCACTGGGTCGGGCGTATGGCTACTGGATCCAGAGGATGAAGCGCCTGAGTCACTGGAAGGTGTCGACGACGGTATCTGAGAATCGGCAACAATGGTTGGTGAGGTGGCTGATGAGTCTGTGTCGCTGTCCAAAATGATGACACGTGGAATATCCGACATATGAACAAGGAAAAATAACTTATTCCATGTCAGTAAGTCATAAAGCAAGCACGTATTAGGCAAAGTAACTACGACATTCTAAATCATGTGTAGCAGTGAATAGCATGGCAACAATAACAAATCGTACAGAAGTAGCATACGATTAAAAGCAGATAATAGCATGCAGTAGTGAAATCATGTAGTAGCATACGGCATATAGCAGTAAAAGTAAGAGCAGCATGCAGCAAATTCCGCAGAAACAAGTAAACTAGCAAGTTATAGATTAGTCCTATTAGTGAATCCTACTCGGGTCGGTCCAGACTCACTAATACATCCTAATTCCCTACAACCAATGCTCTGGTACCAAATGTGATGCCCCGTACAAAACCATCGTGCAAGAATCATCAACAACAGGATCATTACAAGGTCAAATACTATATGCGGTTTCAAAACAAGTTTGCATTCGTGAATAAAGGTGATGTCTCAACCAACATCAAATGTCTTACAACAAAAGTATGCTTTAATGAACAGAAGAAATTAGTAATAGTACGTGACCCAATGGTCGTTACAAATTATTGTTTCAAAAGGTAACATAGTTTGAATGCAAATAAAACGTTTCATGCGGTGACAACTCTAACAAGCGCAGCGGGTGTCTACAAAGCATGACTAGAACAACAGGGGAAGCAAGCAACCTTAAGCACCTGAGAAAAACATGCTTAAAAACGTCAACACAAAGGTTGGTGAGCTATAGTTTAAGTATAACAGTAATGTAAGGTAGGCCACGAGATTTCAGTGCTTCAACAGCGTTTCAAAACAGTATGAAAAGTATATGTTTAACCGTGGGCACTTGGTAACTAACTTAACATTTATCATGAAATGTCCCGTTCATATTGATTATAAACGTTCCATATTAATTGATTTCGTTGCGAGGTTTTGACCTCTATATGAGACGTTTTTCAAAGACTGCATTCATTTTTAAAACAACCATAACCTTTATTTTATCAATAAAGGTTTTAAAAACATTACGTAGATTATCAAATAATGATAATCTAAAATATACTGTTTACGCACGACCATTACATAATGGTTTACAATAGAAATATATTACATCGACATATGTTTCTTGAATGCAGTTTTTACACAATATCATACAAACATGGACTCCAAATCTTGTCCTTATTTTAGTATGCAACAGCGGAAGCTCTTAGTATTCACCTGAGAATAAACATGCTTTAAACGTCAACAAAAATGTTGGTGAGTTATAGGTTTAACCTATATATATCAAATCGTAATAATAGACCACAAGATTTCATATTTCAATACACATCCCATACATAGAGATAAAAATCATTCATATGGTAAACACCTGGTAACCGACATTAACAAGATGCATATATAAGAATATCCCCATCATTCTGGGACACCCTTCGGATATGATATAAATTTCGAAGTACTAAAGCATCTGGTACTTTGGATGGGGTTTGTTAGGCCCAATAGATCTATCTTTAGGATTCGCGTCAATTAGGGTGTCTGTTCCCTAATTCTTAGATTACCAGACTTAATAAAAAGGGGCATATTTGATTTCGATAATTCAACCGTAGAATGTAGTTTCACGTACTTGTGTCTATTTTGTGAATCATTTACAAAACCTGCATGTATTCTCATCCCAAAAATATTAGATTTTAAAAGTGGGACTATAACTCACTTTCACAGATATTTCCTTCCTCGGAAATAAGACTTGGCCACGGATCGATTCACGAACCTATACAAATATGTATATATATATCAAAGTATGATCAAAATATAATTACAACCATTTTTATTATGTTTTAAAGATTTGAGTGTATTAAGTCAGCTGTCCTCGTTAGTAACCTACAACTAGTTGTCCACAGTTAGATGTACAGAAATAAATCGATATATATTATCTTGAATCAATCCACGACCCAGTGTATACACGTCTCAGGCTAGATCACAACTTAAAGTATATATATTTTTGGAATCAACCTCAACCCTGTATAGCTAACTCCAACATTACTGCATATAGAGTGTCTATGGTTGTTCCAAATAATATATATACATGGGTCGATATGATATGTCAAAACATTTGCATACGTGTCTATGATATCCCAAGATTACATAATATATTAGAATACATGTATAATACAATATAAGTTAGCTAGGATATGATTTGTATAGATTTGTTAAACATTTCCCGTAGCTAAAAAGATCAAAAATATCTAATCTTGTTTTACCCATAACTTCTTCATTTTAAATCCGTTTTGAGTGAATCAAATTGTTATGGTTTCATATTGAACTCTAATTTAAGAATCCAAACATAAAAAGTATAGGTTTATAGTCGGAAATTTAAGTTACATGTCA
The DNA here is from genome assembly GCF_046630445.1 of Rutidosis leptorrhynchoides. Taxonomy (NCBI): domain Eukaryota; kingdom Viridiplantae; phylum Streptophyta; class Magnoliopsida; order Asterales; family Asteraceae; genus Rutidosis; species Rutidosis leptorrhynchoides. The sequence goes on from NC_092336.1 coordinate 509,371,201, forward strand.
ATTACTAAAGAGGTAGTCATTTCCGTCGAAAGAACGACATCTTGATGACCATTTTGAAAAACATACTTTCACTTTGAGTTTAACCAAGATTTTTGGATATAGTTTCATGTTCATATGAAAAATCATTTTCCCAGAAGAAAAACTTTTAAATCAAAGTTTATCATATTTTTTAATTATCCAAACCAAAACAGCCCCCGGTTTCACTACGACGGCGTATATCCGATTTTATGGTGTTCATCGTGTTTCCAGGTTTTAAATCATTAAGTTAGCATATCATATAGATATAGAACATGTGTTTATTTGATTTTAAAATTCAAGTTAGAAGGATTAACTTTTGTTTGTGAACATGTTTAGAATTAACTAAACTATGTTCTAATGATTACAAATTTAAACCTTCGAATAAGATAGCTTTATATGTATGAATCGAATGATGTTATGAACATCATTACTACCTCAAGTTTTCTGGATAAAACTACTGGAAATGAGAAAAATGGATCTAGCTTCAAAGGATCCTTGGATTGCTTGAAAGTTCTTGAAGCAGAATCATGACACGAAAACAGTTCAAGTAAGATTTTCACTCGAAATAAGATTGTTATAGTTGTAGAAATTGAATCAAAGTTTGAATATGAATATTACCTTGAATTAGAAAGATAACCTACTGTAAATAACAAAGGTTCCTTGATCTTAGATGATTACTTGAAATGGATTAGAAAGCTTGGAAGTAGACTTGCAAACTTGGAAGTATTCTTGATTTTTATGAAACTATACTTATGGAATTTATGAAGAACACTTAGAACTTGAAGATGGAACTTGAGAGAGATCAATTAGATGAAGAAAATTGAAGAATGAAAGTGTTTTTAGGTGTTTTTGGTCGTTGGTATATGGATTAGATATAAAGGATATGTAATTTTGTTTTCATGTAAATAAGTCATGAATGATTACTAATATTTTTGTAATTTTATGAGATATTTCATGCTAGTTGCCAAATGATGGTTCTCACATGTGTTAGGTGACTCACATGGGCTACTAAGAGCTGATCATTGGAGTGTATATACCAATAGTACATACATCTAAAAGCTGTGTATTGTACGAGTACGAATACGGGTGCATACGAGTAGAATTGTTGATGAAACTGAACGAGGATGTAATTGTAAGCATTTTTGTTAAGTAGAAGTACTTTGATATGTGTCTTGAAGTCTTTCAAAAGTGTAAGAATACATATCAAAACACAACATGTATATACATTCTAATGGATTCCTTAAGTATTCGTTAGTCGTTACATGTAAGTGTTGTTTTGAAACCTTTAAGTTAACGATCTCAATTAATGTTGTTAACCCAATGTTTATTATATCAAATGAGATCTTAAATTATTATATTATCATGATATTATGATGTATGAATATCTCTTAATATGATACATACATTAAAATATCGTTACAACGATAATCGTTACAACGATAATCGTTACATATAAGTCTCGTTTCGTAATTCTTGAGTTATTAGTCTTGTTTTTACATATGTAGTTCATTGTTAACACACTTAATGATATATTTAAATATCATTTTATCATGTTAAATATAGTGTATCAATATCTTAATATGATACATATGTATTTCGTAGACGTTATCATAACGATAATCGTTATATATATATCATTTCAAGTTTCTTAACTTAGTAATCTCATTTCTTATGTATATCACACATTGTTAATATACTTAGTAAGATACTTACTCATCATAATCTCATGTCAACCATATATATATATGTCTATATATACCATAACATGTAGTTTTCACAATTTTGTAACGTTCGTGAATCGCCGGTCAACTTGGGTGATCAATTGTCTATATGAAACTTATTTCATTTAATCAAGTCTTAACAAGTTTGATTGCTTAACATGTTGGAAACATTTAGTCATGTAAATATCAATCTCAATTAATATATATAAACATGGAAAAGTTCGGGTCACTACATATCACCCCCTAAAAGTACACTTGGCGAGTGCGTATGTTTACGAAGTATTAAACACCCATTAAATGCTAGCGCTACTAGCTCGAGTGGGGATGTCAAACCCTATGGATCCATATCTAAGATTCGCGTTCACCGGTTCAAAGACCAATGACTAAACGTTAGCGAGCTAAGGGGAAAGTTTATGCCGTTGTATAACCCACACACATATAAAGTTTAAATACTCGTGCCTAGTATGTAAAATGTAAAATGCGCATGTATTCTCAGTTCCCAAAATAGTTAAAGTAAAAAGGGATGCTATAACTCATAGTGGAAGAGTAGTAGTAAAGTTGACTCGGGAAAAGTAAGCAAGTACGTTTGTCCAAAAGGTCCTAAACCTAAGTTAAAAGTTACTAAGTCAGTAAATCGTCTCAATAGGTTTAAATGTATGTAAATTAGGTCTTAAGTATCATCATCATTCATCATTAAACAAAAAGTGTAAAGTAAGTTTCATTCTAGAAAAGAGTTTAAAACAAAGGCTGACTTCGATCAGTCGCCACGGCCTCTATACAAACTGAATTGAGGTGGGACCAGTGGCCATGGCTTATGAGTCCTTTAGTTGCTGTAAAAATTCCAGAACCAAACTCATCTTCGTTTGACCGTGGCGACGGTTTAAGTGCGAGTAGGTCAGAATTTTCAGCACAACGTTAAAAGGACATAGTGACGTTCGGAGGGCCATAGATCCTAAACCGTAACTTGGATTAAGACGAGTCTTGAATGAAAAATTATCTACTCGAACAGGTCTAACTGAAAATCAACTTTACAGTAGCCCAGGTGGTCGGGTCAGACCCAGAAACAGTAGCTAAAAGTGTTCCGGTGGGTTCTTGGTGCTTGCTGTTAATCACGGTTCTCATCCTTGATGCTTGTAGCTTCAAGTGTACAACTCGTTGATGGGTTTACATCATTTTTACCAAGTTTTGACCATAATAACACTAGTTCAAGTCTAATATATGTAGCACAACTCACTTAAGAGTTGTATGTAGTTTGATGAACCAAAGTTACATCAAAATCTTAGATTTGTCACATACATGAATTATAAAAGTAATATTGAACTACAAACTTGAAAGTAAACTAAATAATCAAGATCTTAAGTTGTAGAACATAGTTCTTAGTTTGATCTTGAAGATCCTAGACCCAAAAGTCTAGATCTAAAGTTCTTAAGTTAGATCCTAAGTAATAACACTTGAATCTTTACTTTAATGAAACCATAAGTTATGAAACTTAAATTTTCATCTTGTAAAGTGTATGTAAGCTCATAAACTCTTGTTTATAACAAAATAAGTAGACCATAATCTATAGAAACTTAGATCTTTCATAAGTATATGAAGTTATAACTAGAAAGTTATACTTCCATGTTCTTGAACTTATAAAGTTAACTTTTAGTTTCAAGAAGTATGAGATCAAGATTAACTTGTAATACTTGACCATTAAACCAACAAACACGAATTTAAAGTGCATAATATGAAGAAATAAACTAAATAAACAAGTAACAAGTTCATGGTTGTTCATACTTTTAAAGATTCAAGCCAAGGCTTTGATCTTTAAGAAAGTAAACTTTAAGTTTACAACATGAACTTCAAGTATGATTTTACAACTCATGAACTTTCTTTTTAAAAACATTAAGTGTAGAACCATAACTAGGAAGTTAGGTTCTTGTATGTTCTTGTATGAACAAGATGGTATGAAGAACAAACTAGAAAGTTTGGTTCTTAATCAACAACAAACAACTAGTAAGTAATCAACAATAAACAACAAGTAACTTAAACAAGCAAATGATGATGATGATGGGAGTATATGCTACAGTTTTTGCAAAGGAAAAAGAAGAGAGAAAGTCTTGAAAGAAACTCACAAATTGAGAGAAAAGTTTGAGAGAAAATGCAAGTAACTTGTGTGTGTGAGAAATGGAGTGAACTAGTGACTAAGTAATACAAAAAAAATAAACTTGATCCTCCCTCCAAGACCCTCTTGGCCGACGGTTCTCATCAAAAAGGGGGGAAGGGAAAAGCCCACTAGTTACATGCATGTATTTGTGAAGATGCCATCTAAAAATGGTAATAAAGCAAGCTTGCATGGGAAAGGTGTGTAAGTGTATAAGTAACTAGTCTCCTTACAAGCAAATTACTCTAGTTAAGCCTTAAGTGTAATACTTACATGAAAGATGGGCTAATTAGTCCATTAAGATAAGTAGGGTGGGCTTCTAAGTCCATTAACATTAATAAAAGCCCAAGTTCAAGTAATTAACAAATTAGTCCAATAAAGCCCAAGTAATTAACTAGTAACCTTAGTTAATTAAAAATGATTAATAAAACTTAATCATGAGTGCAAATAATATCCGGAATATTATTCGTGAAAAGTTCATGTGTCACAAAGACGAGTCGGGCATGTAAAGTCAAGTACGGTAGCAAGTAAATGTATAAAAATACATTCATTAAACACAAACATTAATAATAAATATTATTAAGTAAACGTTAGAAAATCCAGGGTCGTTACACACCGACTTAGAATCTAGAGTCCTAACCTAATTATAATAACTAAATAATTAGTTATTTAAAACTAATACTACGTAACAAATAAATAACAAAAATAAACATGACAACTTAGGCTTTCTCTCCAAGCAAGACTCAATTGCAATGCAATTCAATTTAGCTATTTTAGTCCCACATCAGTCTTCCCCACCTGAAAAGAACTCGCCCTCGAGTTCCAACTCAAATAAAAAAATATACCCGGATCAAAGATAAACCAATCAATGACAACTCGGTGAACAGTGCAACTCAAATAAAATGATATGCCCTGATCAAATACAAACCATTCAAGGACAAATTCATCGTTATCATTCCAAATTAATTTGCGACGACCTCTTGCAAAATTCTTATGCTCTAAAACCCTTTGACCCTTCTCCTCTTCTTGAAAAGAACTCGACCTTGAGTTCTCAATTCTAAACACGAGCAAATCCTCTTTATTAATCCACTTGCTTGCATCCAGGAAGTTATTCATAGAAGCAATTAAAATCTTATTTCCTCCATTATCTTTTGAAACTGTTACATCGTCAGTTTTAGCAACGATACATTCAGGACTCGCGACTACTTTACATATGGCTAAATTCTCTTCTTTTAAATTAGAGCCTAACGAGTTTGAATCTTCTTCAACACTAACAACTATATCATTTCGTATATCATCCAAAATAGTTTCTTTTTCACGACACGAGGATATATTTTCTGGACACGAGGATATATTTTCTGCCTTAAGCTGACTCTCTTCAACTATTTTATTATTTTCTGCCTCAAGTTGACTCCCTTCAACTATTTTGTCACTATTCTTCATACGATCTGATTCTGATTTCTTCAACCTCGAGATTAAACTTTTCATCGAATCAAAAACTCTTCCGTATCGAGATTCTCCTTAACAGGTTCACTCTGCTGGTAGAGTTGTGGTTGATAGTAAGGATGATAGTAGGGTAGTGGTGGATAGTAGGGTTGATGGTAGGATTGTAGTTCATAGAAAATGGGGCATTGGTGGTATTGAGATAATCCATATTGGTAGTATTGATATGATTCGTTCCAAAGTCGTACATCATAAGTAGCTCTTCGGGTTTCTTCTTCAAGCCATCGCTGTTTTGCACGCTCGTTGGATTTATTAACTTTATCTAGCGTGTTCTTGAGTTCTTTGAGAGCGATAGCGAGATCGTGACTTTGATTACCCTTATCGTCGGCCATTGAAACTAGAAAAGAAAAAAAATCTACTTTTTTTCTTTCCAGATGAACAGTAATCTGACGGATGATCAGTGGGGTGAATAGTAATTTTTCTGATGAACACTAAATTTCTGCCGCGATGAACAGTAGCGATGAACAGTGATTTGACGTGAACAGTACCATTTTTCCAATATTTTTTTTTTTTGATATAGGATATCAAAACCCAAACGTGGGAGAGATCCAACTAATCGGAATTAAGATATGTGGGATAAACTATCAAAATCCAAACGTAGGCAAAACAACGATGGCTTGAAGAAGAAACCCGAAGAGCTACTTATGATGTACGACTTTGGAACGAATCACATCAATACTACCAATATGGATTATTTCAATACCACCAATGCCCCATTTACTATGAACCACAATCCTACCATCAACCCTACTATCCACCACTGCCCTACTATCATCCTTACTATCAACCACAACTCTACCAGCAGAGTGAACCTGTAAAGGAGAATCTCGATAGGGAAGAGTTTTTTGATTCGATGAAAAGTTTAATCTCGAGGTTGAAGAAATCAGAATCAGATCGTATGAAGAATAGTGACAAAATAGTTGAAGGGAGTCAACTTGAGGCAGAAAATAATAAAATAGTTGAAGAGAGTCAGCTTGAGGCAGAAAATATATCCTCGTGTCCAGAAAATATATCCTCGTGTCGTGAAAAAGAAACTATTTTGGATGATATACGAAATGATATAGTTGTTAGTGTTGAAGAAGATTCAAACTCGTTAGGCTCGAATTTAAAAGAAGAGAACTTAGCCATATGTAAAGTAGTCGCGAGTTCCGAATGTATCGTTGCTAAAAGTGACGATGTAACAGTTTCAAAAGATAACGGAGGAAATAAGATTTTAATTGCTTCTATGAATTACTTCCTGGATGCAAGCAAGTGGATTAATAAAGAAGATTTGCTCGTGTTTAGCATTGAGAACTGGAGGTCGAGTTCTTTTCAAGAAGGGGAGAAGGGTTAAAGGGTTTTAGAGCATAAGAATTTTGCAAGAGGTCGTCGCAAATTAATTTGGAATGATAACGATGAATTTGTCCTTGAATGGTTTGATACCAACTGATAAGGATGAGATTAATTAACAACACAAACGTGTTATTAACAAAACAGAGTCCACGCAAAAAATTACGTAAACCCAAAAAAAACAGTATAACAACAATAGCTAAAAGAATACGTTTATGTGAATTTAAAAGAAAAGCCACCAGGACCTTTACTTATGCGAAGTATTTATACTGAAAAAGGAAATAGCAATTGACTAGGACTACAACTCTAAATAGACTAGGAGTCCTTAACTTATTCAAACTTGAAACAAATAAATAATTATATAAAATAGATAAACATTATTGTGAAGTGGTCGACCAACTCTTTGGTAGACTACGTAGTCGACCAACCCGTTGAAGTGGTCGACCAACTCTCTTTATTGTTTGGTAGACTACATAGTAGGGGTGTTCATCGGTTCGGTTTTCGGTTTGTTCGGTGTATTCGGTTCGGTGTATTCGGTTTTGAAATTTTTTTGGACAAAACCGAAAACCGAACCGAAAACCGAATTCAAAGTTGAAACTGAACCGAACCGAAAACCGAATTCAAATTCGGATTCGGTTCGGTTTTCGGTTAAAACCAAATATTATAAAAAATTTGAGAACGATGGTAGTTTAATTTTGGCATTACTAATGTCTTAGTTATTTACAACCTAAAACAATGACATACTATTTAATTATCAAGAATTCGATGATTTTTAATATTTACAACTTAATTATGACGTTTACTGCTTCTATTATTAAAAAGAAGAACATAATAATTTGAGTAACATAATTATAATATGAGCTACCAAATCGTCATATTGGTGAGAAACTATTTTATTGATTGGATCCCAAATTATAATGACATTAAAAGATAAATATACAAATTAAATATATAAAAATTTTGAATTCGGTTTTCAGTTAAACCGAATTCAGAATTTTCAAAACCGAACACCGAACCGAAAACCGAATTCAAATTCGGTTTCGGTTTTGACTCGATCCGAAAACCGTTTTTCAAATTCGATTTGGTTTTTTCCGGTTTGGTTTCGGTTTGGTGTTCGGGTTAAAGGGTTTCAAACCAAATACTGACCACCCCTACTACATAGTCAACCATCATTTTGAAGTGGTAAACCAACAATTGGTCGACTACAGGCAAAAAAGGTGTAGTCGACCACTCTGTACATGTGGTTTACCAAAATGATGGTCGACTCAATGGTGTATATTGCCAATTTTTTTTTATAAAAAAGTGTATTTTGTCCAAGAACTTTGAAAAAAGTTTATTTTGGTGAATTCCCCAAATTAATATCATCAAACTATCATAAAAAAGTAAATAAGTTGAGGTAAACATATTCACTGCATAAAAGATTGATTTTGATTCATATTTAAAAGGAAAAAATTTAAAAACATGATTAGGACTCTTCCAAAAACTGACGCTATAAAATGAGAAACTGAGAAATGTTTTATATAGTTAAAAAATTGTATGACACATATCTAAAATTTATATTTAGTGTTACAACCTTCATGATTGAAGATTAGGACTTCTCGTTGATATGTACACAACCAAACATGCTTTTTAATGTTGTACTGTACAACACTGTAAAGCATATTTAGTTGTGTATGTGTAAAAATTAGTTGTGTACATATCACTCCCCTTTCTGTTTGGTTTGAACACCATCATGTTTAGTTGTTGCGTTCTAGTTTATTTTGTGTGTTTATTTGTATATGTATACCTGTTTATAGTAATCAATAAAATATCTTCTTGCTTTTCAAAAAAAAATAAAAAATTAAAATTTATATTTATGAATAAATATAAATATATCTATAATATCATATAAATCTCTAAAATGATAATGTCATAAATAAGTATTATCCAAACTTAAAAAAAATCAACAATAAAGAAAAAAAATTATAAGCCCCTCATGATGATTTCATTAAAATAATTAATTATTTTAATAAAAATATTAACATGTTAATTGTATAATATATGAAGCATTATATACAACCTTATAATAAATTACTCCCATAACCTATGTACAATAATTGAAGCATTATGTATAACTTTATGGTAAAACACCCCTCATTATCATATGTACAATATTTGAAACATTATGTACAATATTATGATAAAACACCTACATGACTATATATATAAACTTAAATACAAATTGTACAATCTTTTACAAAACACCCCTTGAACACATGTACAAACTTTGAAGCATATTGTACAACCTTCATATAATAATTGTATTTTAGTTTTTATAAAAAAATTAAAGAGGTATTTATTATTACTAATAATTATCATTAAAAATATAAATACTCAATTTTAGAGCAAACTTTATTATTATTATTATTATTATTCAAATATGAATTCTTTTTACGAGATTAATTACGTTACATATGTATGCGAAATACATGTCTTAATAAAATATTGTAATGTACTCCCTCCATCTCATTATAAGTGTCCACTTATTTTTTTCACACAGATTTAGAAAATTTCACTAACTTCATTCTCCACCAATCAGAAATCTTCTCTCTCCAGAATAACCTCTTCTGATTGGTTGAAACATAAAGTGGACAATTGCAATGGGACGTCCCAAAATGAAAATGTGGACACTTTAAGTGGTACGGAGGGAGTAGCTTTTATGACAAGAAAAATAATAATTGTGTTGAGAATTGAAAGAAAGTGGTGGGAGAATAAATGTAGTTTATTTATTCTGACCAAGTTAAGTATATCAATATGTTTATAAAAACGACGACAACTTTCTTAGTCGAAATCTGTGGTTCCACGGATCATTAAACAAAATGACTTTAGCATGTAGTAATACCTAAAACATATCATTAAACTGTTTCATTTAAACAAACCCGTGATTCCACAGGTCATTTCATTAGTGTGTGTGTGTGTGTGTGTATATATATATATATATATATATATATATATATATATATATGCGATGGAGATGTAAAAAATTGCTAGAAACTTTTACATGAAGCTGGCGATGGAGAACAGAAAAGATCAGAAAGAAACCCTATGCTAATAAATATTTGATGTGTTAAATGACTAAAATACCCTTAATCATTAAAATAATCGAGTGAACAGTAAATATGTATGTTCAATTGATATAATTGTAATGTAATGTATAATTATAAGCCTTTATAAATAAAAGAAACATATTAAGTTAAACAACCTACCACACATACTAGTTTTTGCGGATACGCTATCATTATCCAATTCGGAAGGTTAGTTAATAAAATTAACTAGTTTAATACTTACAAATTCATGGAATTACGAAATAAAGTTGCTGACTTACGACTCAAAATATACGATGCATGTAAGGACTATTGACGTAAGTGGTGATGATATGGAGCATATGTTGGAAAATTTGGTTAAAACAAATTAGTATTTACATATCAGTAACTATTTAGTGGATAAAAGGTGAATGAGATATTGCGTCTCAAAGATGGGTGTTTAGTGCACAAATGCTGAGATAGGTGGGATGCTATCCCACATCACTCAAAGAATTAATTATTGGGTGGTTTATAAGGTTTTGAGTCAAAGCTATGTTGTGAGCTTGTGCACGCGCACACGAGTGTGTGTTTTACTCCTTTGCCTACGCGTGCAAGGGGTTGCAGGAAAGTGGATTTGGGTTTTAGATTTCTCTAATCCAATGCAAGTGGGTTTGGGTTTTAGATTTCTCTAATCCAATGCGTGCTCGCGCTACCTGCGGACAACAATGTTGCTCTGAAAATCCGGGCCCGTGCGAGCCAGTTTTTGCAATAAGTTTTTTGACTTGCCACTCAATAAAAACGATTTTCTTGTCCACTAAAGAAAACTATTTTTCTTGTTCACCAAGAATAGATCGTGTCCTTTTTGGTTGATATTGTAAATCGTTTCCTTTTTCAAAGGATTGCGTTTGCACTATAAATACCAACCTTTTGGTATTTTGAGAGACGCAAAAACCAAAATCGTATGCTACATACACAAATTTGAAAAACACAACAATCATTCACCTACGAATTTGAGTATCTCGAATTCGTTTTTTGACTTTCGTCTTGTTACAAGAATGGTCTCACTGTTTCCAAACTCTTTTTAGGCAAGTGTTCAAGTCCGGCAATACGTTGCTTCGAACCGGTGTACCCTGGGAATAGACGTCGAATCTATTTAAGAAAATTGTGTCAAACACAAGCCCGATTTAATCCTTAAACTCGGTTTGGTCGTATTTATTTTTAGTTTGCATATTATTTTTATCGATTTATACACACATAACGTTCTTTTTTTCTTTTTCCTCATAGACGCAACATGATCTCCCCGTTCTGGTTACTTTTTTGACAAATGTTCAAGTCTGGCTGTACATTGCTTCAGACCGGTGTACTGTGGGAACATACGAGGAATTTCTTTAAAAAAATTATGTCAAACACAAGTCCAGTTCTATTAAGGTATTATTGTTTCTACTTTGTTTAGGTTTTATATTTTACAGGTTTCAGAATCAACGATCCAACATATTTTCAGGTTTGATCCTTAATCTTTTCGCTTTTAATCTGATTATTTGTTTTGTGCGAACGTGTAACACCCTGAACTCAAACGTACATGTGTAGGCATTTAAATAAGATCGGTGTCGAAGGGCCGGTCAAAAATAGCCTAATTACCTTTAACTTAGTAAGGGTAAGCAGGATTCGTTCCACGAAAAATAGTGATTAATGACAAGCAATTTTCAGGATTTGATTGGTTGTTTAACTAATGGGTAACTAGAACTAATCAACTAAATTGAAACTTAAACACTTAAACTAAGAGCACAATTGAAAGATTAAAATGTAAACAATAAGATTAAAAGCCTTTATCCCTTCACAATCTCAATTTAGCATGCATTCATTCAAACAAGCATTATGTTTACCAAGTATTGATCAAATCTCATAGACAAGATTTCTTAAGTTCATCAATTCTAACTATCTTGGGATTGAACTATGCAACTTAGACAATATGTCTTTATCCTTAATCTAATTAACATTAAGTTGGATCAAGAACACAATGTTAAATCACAATAATTTAACTTGCAATAATAAAAATCATAGAACTTGCATTGATCAATAATTGATTGGTTTATAACATCACTATCCAAAAGACATAAGTATTAAAACATCATAAACCACATAAACTTGAATGAACTAATACATGTTTAATTGTTCATGGAAGGAATAAAGATAAGAAAACTAGCCAAGCATATTGGTGATGATGATCACGGTGATTCTTTGAAGTTGCATGATGAACACCACTTGAATCCTTTAGTAATGATGATTATGGTGTGTTGTTGTGTGATTAGGGTTGATATCTGCACTAAAAACTGATGGAAATAGTGTGTGTTTCGTAACCCTAATGCTCCCTTTATATAGGGGTGAGAAAACTTGCTCCCAAAGCTAAAACTCAAAATTCCCGGCATCAGCTTTTTTGCATGGGCGTAATTTACGCCAGCCTGGCGTAAATTACGCTAGTGTTAGGACCATGTTGGGCGTATTTGTACGATAGGTGTAACACCCTGATTTTTTTAAACACAGCGGAAGTATATAATTACCAAAATAATCCTGGTTAACGTTTACAAACCATAGTTAACAAATCAACTTAGTTAACATTATTACAATATTCCAAAATGACAGTGTTACTTAAAAACATTACAAAATCAGAAAACATCAGAGTTCAGCTAATAGTCAAACATGTCTTCATCCCTTCCGTAGCACCCTTCTTACAGCAGTACCAAACCTGCAATGGGTGGAAATGTAGGGGAATTAGCACAACTGCTAAGTGAATGGATACTATTTAACTGACCAAGCATAAGCAACTGAACATGCAAGGGTCACAGATATGCTAACAACCGGAACTAGCATACAACAACTGACAATATGAGGATCGACGGCTTGTACGAGCACACGACTTAGCTGATCAGGCTACAGTCTACCGATAGTCCGCTTTACTCACTCCGCTGCATAACCGTCCAGACGCAACACATGCGTCCTTCTATGCTATATTGAAAAATCAGTAACATCATGACCCGACCAGGCTACCACGGTCGACCTCACACAAACCCTACCTTACCGCCTCGGTGGGTTCCCAACCTTGCTGCCTCGGTTGGTGTCCAACTAACAGTGCGCACATAAGATCACAGATAATCAATCATGCAATCGTCCTAACTAGCATGACAATATCCAACTACACATGGTATTCATACTGAGCATAAAAATAATATAAAGAGTCTGAACACGTAGCGTGTGAGCTACTTAATACTCTATCCGAAGATAGACCCACTCACCAAATACCAGCAACTAGCTCATATAATCTATCACTGAGCGGCTTCCTTATCCTTATCACCTGGACATAAGGCAAATCAAGTTAGTTTCTGTCCGTTAGCACAAAATAGCACACAACAGTAAATCAGTAACAAAAGTGTCACGAAAAGTCCACCTAACACTTATGCATTTTCAGAATTTACATCCTGATTATCATAAGTCACGCGGACAGCATAACGGCTAGAAAACAGCTAAATTAAACAACATTGCAGTTATGATCTACACCCGTACGGTTGCACATGCATCCGTACGGTTGCAAGTCCATCCGTACAGTTGCATAGTGCATCCGTACGGTTGCACACTCACTGCCCGGTTGTACCAACACCACTGCATCCGTACGGTTGCACATGCACTCGTACAGTTGCACAATGTACCCGTGCGGTTGCAGGATGCAACCGTACGGTTGATTTCTTCATGCAGCAGCAGCAGAAACCGGCAGGTTTCGAATCAAAATCGCTCAATCTCGTTTCCAGATATGTTTTTTACCCAAAATCTACATACAACATGTTCGGAAAACGTTTAGGGACTCAAACCCTCTAGTTTTAAGCATTAGCAACACTGATTTGGCTAAATTTAACTCAAAATCCACTTTTGACAAAAGCTAACTTAAAACCACACAAATCTAACAATTTGGAACTGAAAATCACGAATTGTTACTGATGTTATGCGAGGTGTATACGAAATAGTTATATTTTTATTGCGAAATACTATTAAATACGATACAATTTTACACAAGTTATTTATTTATTTATAGAGTGGATATACCTAAACCTTGCTACAACACTATAGGCAGTGTACCTAATCGTAAAGTAGTGTAGTTTTTAGTAAGTCCGGTTCGTTCCGCAGGGAGCTAGCTGAGTTTAACGCTATATATATTTTAAAGAAGATTTGCTCGTGTTCCGCATTGCTTCTATGAATTACTTCCTGGATGCAAGCAAGTGGATTAATAAAGAAGATTTGCTCGTGTTTAGCATTGAGAACTGGAGGTCGAGTTCTTTTTGTTGTAAATTTAGTGTAATTTTGGGTTTTAATCTACACTTGTAAATGGGTTTGGAGGTACGGAGTGTACACCCATTAAGTGATAGATTACCCGAACCCAAAAGTGGTTTTCCATTATTTACTATCATGACTTGGTCTACCTGAAATTTGACTAAGTGTTTTCAGTACTAAGTTTTCTTAGTAAGCTGAAATTTGGCTAAGTGTTTTGTGCTGGTTGTTCTGCATTGCTGGTCCTTGTACTGGTTGTTCTGCATTGCTGGTCCTTGCGCTGGTTGTTCTGCATTGCTGGTCCCTGTGCTGGTTGTTCTGCGCAGCTGGTCCCTGTGCTGGTTGTTCTGCGCAGCTGGTCTTGTTTGCTGGTTCCTCTGCGCTGCTGGTCCTGTATGTTGACTTTTGCGCTGCTGGTCCTGTATGCTGACTTTTGCGCTGCTGGTCCTGTTTGCTGATTTTTGCGCTGCTGGTCCTTTTGCAGTGCTGGTTCTTAAGAGACAGCAGTAAGAAAACACTTAACACAATTTTGAGTGATTACGGAAGAATTATTCTTGCACCCACTTTTGCTTTAGTGGTTGAAGGAATAATACTTGTTTATTATAAAGTGATCACTCATGCTTTGATAGTTGTAAAATATAATATTTGTTTATTGTAAAAGTAACAACTTTTACTTTAATGATGGAAGTGATAATATTTGTTTATAGAAATATTCTTCCTGTAACCACTTTTGAATATTATAGAAGATACTTTTATTAATCAATCGGCCAATTGATTTTAATAAAAGACTCTTTCATGATTAAGGGTGTATATAAATATATTAACCAATATGCATGAGAAAGATACACAAGTTACGAACACCAAAATATTCTTCTGCAAAAGGAATTCTTGTTTCTGCCAAAACAAGAATTTAATCTCTGTCTTATCCCAAAGTGATATTCGTGTAACCCAGGCTATAAGGGTCGAATAATTACTTTCGGAAAGTGATACCACGATTCAGTGATTTATCCGGCTATCGATTATTTTACCCTACACGAAAGAATTTAATAAAACCTCCAACAATCGAAAGTAATTATCTGTTATAATCGATGGCGGCTACGATGAAACACATGACGACGAATTTCTCCAAACTTGATAAGTTTGAGGGAATTGATTTTAGGAGATGGCAAAAGAAGATGCACTTCTTTCTGAGCAGCATGAGTGTGGTGTACGTACTCAGCACACCAATTCCTGAAGATCATGGTGATGATGCCACTATTGAACAAATTCGGAAAAGGTGCAAGTGGGAGAACGATGACTACATCGCTAGAGGTTTAATCCTCAATGGTATGGCTGATTCCCTTTTTGGTATTTACCTAAATGTTGAATCTTCTAAAGAACTATGGGACTGTTTAGAAACCAAGTATATGTCTGAGGATGCTTCTAGTAAAAAGTTCCTTGTGAGTAATTTTAATAATTACAAGATGGTCGATTCTAGACCGGTCTTGGAACAATACAATGAGCTCATTCGTATACTTGGTCAATTCACACAACATAAGATGAACATGGATGAGTCTATTCAAGTCTCAAGCATAATTGATAAACTACCTCCATCTTGGAAAGAATTTAAACATTCTTTGAAACATAAGAAGGAGGAGTTAACTCTTGTTGAGTTGGGTAGTCATCTGCGTATTGAGGAATCCCTCAGGTTGCAGGATAATGACAAGCCAAAGAGCAACGAAGTTGCTGGTACGTCTGTTGTCAATATGGTGGAACATAAAAAATTCACTAGTAATAATGACAAAAAGGGCAAACGTAAACATCAAGGTTATAACAAGGCTTATCCGAACAAGAAGTCTAAATTGACTTGTTGGAAGTGTGGTAAAACTGGACACATGAAAAAGGATTGCAAGGTTATTTTTGGTAATAATAATGCCAAAGGATCTAGCACAAGCGGTTCGGGAAATGGTTTAAACAACCACAACTCGAAAGGTCAGAATATATTTAATAATTCAAATGAGAATTATTATGTTTCATATATATCTGAGGCTTATTTTGTGCAGGATGATGATGTCGCGTGGTGGGTTGACTCGGGAGCCACCACCCATGTATGCAAGGATAGATTTTGGTTCAAGACTTACGAGTCCGTGACTGATGGATCAATTCTTCATATGGGAAATGAGTCAACAGCCTCTGTTCATGGACGTGAAAGTGTGGATTTGTGTTTTAGTTCTGGAAAAACTATTTGTTTGTTTGATGTTTTGCATGTACCACAAATAAGAAAAAATTTGGTTTCCAGTAGTGTGTTAAATTGTTGTGGTTATAAACAAGTGATTGAATCTGATAAGTTTGTTTTGTCAAAACATGGTATGTTTGTTGGTTTTGGTTATTTATGCAATAGAATGTTTAGACTTAACATTAATCACTTGAATGTTAATTTTGCTTTTATATCTACTTCTAGCATAAATAATTCTACACTTTGGCATGCTAGACTAGGACATGTACACTTTAAAAGAATGCAAGATATGTCTAAAGATGGATTAATACCGGCCTTTGACATGAACAATGAAAAGTGTAAAACATGTATGTTAACAAAGATCACTAAGAAACCATTTCAAAATGTACATCGTGATACTGAAATTTTGGAATTAATACATAGTGATTTATGTGATTTGCATGCTACTCCTACTTTAGGGAACAAGAAATATTTTGTGACTTTTATTGATGACGCTTCTAGATTTTGCTATGTTTATTTGTTACATACTAAGGATGAAGCATTAGATAAATTTAAAATATTTAAAACTGAAGTAGAATTACAACAAAAGGCTTTGATTAAAAGACTTAGAACAGATAGGGGAGGTGAATACATTGACCAATCGTATTTCCAATCCGTTGGTATTATCCATGAGACCACAGCTCCTTATACTCCACAACAAAATGGTATATCTGAAAGGAAGAATAGGGTCCTTAAGGAAATGGTTAATTCCATGTTATCCTATTCGGGTTTAAGTGAAGGATTTTGGGGGGAAGCTATGTTAACAGCTTGTTATTTGCTTAATAGAGTTCCTAACAAAAGAAACAAGATTACACCTTATGAACTTTGGAATAAAAGGAAACCTAACTTGAATTATCTTCGGGTATGGGGCTGTAGGGCGGTTGTAAGACTACCTGATCCCAAGAAGAAAATTTTAGGTGAAAGAGGTATAGATCGCATATTTGTTGGATATGTTGAACATTCCAAGGCATATAGGTTCTATGTAATAGAGCCTAATGAGTTTGTCTCAATCAATTCTGTGATTGATTCAAGGGATGCAATCTTTGATGAAAATCGATTTTCATCTATACCTAGACCAAAGGATATGATTCCAAGTAATAATGGAATCAATAAGGATTGTAATGATGAAGTCTCTGAAAAGGTTGTTGATCAGTCACTTGAGCTTCGGAAAAGCAAAAGAAAAAGGAAACCTAAATCATTTGGACCAGATTTTCAACTATACTTAGTTGAAGGTTCTAGGGATGATGTTTCTACCCAATATTCATATTGTTTCAATGTTGATGATGATCCTAAAACATATGATGAAGCAATGAGGTCTCAGGATGTTGCATTCTGGAAAGAGGCAATTAATGATGAGATAGATTCTATCATGGGCAATAACACTTGGGTGTTAGCTGATCTACCTCCTGGTTGCAAACCTTTGGGTTGCAAATGGATTTTCAAAAAGAAGATGAAGGTGGATGGAACTATTGAAAAGTTCAAGGCAAGGTTAGTCATTCAAGGCTTTAGACAAAAGTCTGGAATTGACTATTTTGATACTTATGCTCCCGTGGCACGTATCACTACCATTAGACTGCTGATTGCTTTTGCTACGATTCACAATCTAGTTATTCACCAGATGGATGTGAAGACAGCATTCTTGAATGGTGAATTGGATGAGGAGGTTTATATGAACCAACCTCAGGGCTTTGTCATGCCAGGAAATGAAGGCAAGGTGTGCAAACTTGTGAAATCCTTATATGGTTTGAAACAAGCACCTAAGCAATGGCATCAAAAGTTTGATGAAGTGATTTTATCTAGTGGTTTTAAATTAAACCAAGCCGATAAATGTGTATATAGTAAATTTGATGATTCTGGTAAAGGAGTTATAATTTGTCTATATGTTGATGACATGTTAATCTTTGGGACTGACCAAAGTCAGGTTGATTTAACAAAAGAATTTTTGTCATCAAAATTCTCCATGAAAGATATGGGGGAGGCTGACGTTATCCTTGGCATTAGGATCAAACGTGAAAGCAAAGGAATTTCGATTTGTCAATCTCATTATATTGAGAAGGTGTTGAAAAAGTTCAATTGCTTTGAATGTAATCCTGTGAGTACCCCTGTTGATCCAAGTGAGAAGCTTATGCCTAATCAAGGTGAACCTGTATCACAACTTGAGTATTCTCAGGTGATTGGCTGTTTGATGTACGCCATGACTTGTACAAGGCCGGATATTGCTTTTGCTGTGGGAAAACTGAGTAGATATACTAGTAATCCTAGTACTCATCACTGGCAAGCAATTAGGCGGGTGCTGAAGTACTTGAAGAAAACTATGAACTATAGTTTATCTTATAATGGGTTTCCTTCGGTAATAGAAGGATATTCTGATGCGAGTTGGATAACCAATATTGAAGATCATTCTTCAACGAGTGGTTGGGTGTTCTTGCTTGGGGGAGGTACTATTTCATGGGCTTCTAAGAAGCAGACATGTATTACCAACTCAACGATGGAATCTGAGTTTGTTGCTTTAGCTGCTGCTGGTAAAGAAGGAGAATGGCTTAGAAACTTGATCCATGAGATACCATTATGGCCTAAACCTATAGCACCCATGTCTATCCATTGTGATAGTGCTGCGACATTGGCAAAGGCTTATAGCCAGATGTACAATGGAAAGTCTAGACACTTAGGTGTCAAACATAGCATGATTTGTGAACTCATCATGAATGGGGTGATTTCTATAGTGTTTGTGAGGTCACAACAGAATTTAGCTGATCACTTGACGAAGGGATTGGCAAGAGACTTGGTGAACAAGTCTGCTGTGGGGATGGGTTTAAAGTCTACATAAATTTCTAATTATAAGATACCCAATTCCCTTCTGATGAAAATTAGAAGTTGAATTCAATGTGGAAGGCTTATACTTAGAAATTTGGAGTACAAAATTTTGTATCATCCCAAGGTAAGGTATGTACTCGGACCTGTTGAAGGTGAGGATGAAGTTTAGCTTCTTAATGGTTTATTTGAAAAAGTGCAATAGCAGGTGCATGACTGAAATGAACTACCTATGTGAATGTGAAGTTTTGCCGCTTCAACAAAGCTTGGACTTTTGCTTTAGATACATTCATGAATGGATATGGACACATGGCTTGTAAAGTGTCAGGATAGCTTTAGAGTATTTGAAAACTTATGTGTATGTTATTTTCAGTTATTCAAATGGGTTGAAGGGTTCAATTCTTAGAACACCCCGATTCTCGAATATTTGGAATGTGTAATGTACTAAGGTGAAAATTCAATCTTCAAGATATTTTCATTTATGCATGAGTTTTGTTTTAATTTGTTTAATTCTCATGAAACGAATTGCACTAAATTGGGGAGGATTGTTGTAAATTTAGTGTAATTTTGGGTTTTAATCTACACTTGTAAATGGGTTTGGAGGTACGGAGTGTACACCCATTAAGTGATAGATTACCCGAACCCAAAAGTGGTTTTCCATTATTTACTATCATGACTTGGTCTACCTGAAATTTGACTAAGTGTTTTCAGTACTAAGTTTTCTTAGTAAGCTGAAATTTGGCTAAGTGTTTTGTGCTGGTTGTTCTGCATTGCTGGTCCTTGTACTGGTTGTTCTGCATTGCTGGTCCTTGTGCTGGTTGTTCTGCATTGCTGGTCCCTGTGCTGGTTGTTCTGCGCAGCTGGTCCCTGTGCTGGTTGTTCTGCGCAGCTGGTCCCTGTGCTGGTTGTTCTGCGCAGCTGGTCTTGTTTGCTGGTTCCTCTGCGCTGCTGGTCCTGTATGCTGACTTTTGCGCTGCTGGTCCTGTATGCTGACTTTTGCGCTGCTGGTCCTGTTTGCTGATTTTTGCGCTGCTGGTCCTTTTGCAGTGCTGGTTCTTAAGAGACAGCAGTAAGAAAACACTTAACACAATTTTGAGTGATTACGGAAGAATTATTCTTGCACCCACTTTTGCTTTAGTGGTTGAAGGAATAATACTTGTTTATTATAAAGTGATCACTCATGCTTTGATAGTTGTAAAATATAATATTTGTTTATTGTAAAAGTAACAACTTTTACTTTAATGATGGAAGTGATAATATTTGTTTATAGAAATATTCTTTCTGTAACCACTTTTGAATATTATAGAAGATACTTTTATTAATCAATCGGCCAATTGATTTTAATAAAAGACTCTTTCATGATTAAGGGTGTATATAAATATATTAACCAATATGCATGAGAAAGATACACAAGTTACGAACACCTTGTACTGGTTGTTCTGCATTGCTGGTCCTTGTGCTGGTTGTTCTGCATTGCTGGTCCCTGTGCTGGTTGTTCTGCGCAGCTGGTCCCTGTGCTGGTTGTTCTGCGCAGCTGGTCTTGTTTGCTGGTTCCTCTGCGCTGCTGGTCCTGTATGCTGACTTTTGCGCTGCTGGTCCTGTATGCTGACTTTTGCGCTGCTGGTCCTGTTTGCTGATTTTTGCGCTGCTGGTCCTTTTGCAGTGCTGGTTCTTAAGAGACAGCAGTAAGAAAACACTTAACACAATTTTGAGTGATTACGGAAGAATTATTCTTGCACCCACTTTTGTTTTAGTGGTTGAAGGAATAATACTTGTTTATTATAAAGTGATCACTCATGCTTTGATAGTTGTAAAATATAATATTTGTTTATTGTAAAAGTAACAACTTTTACTTTAATGATGGAAGTGATAATATTTGTTTATAGAAATATTCTTCCTGTAACCACTTTTGAATATTATAGAAGATACTTTTATTAATCAATCGGCCAATTGATTTTAATAAAAGACTCTTTCATGATTAAGGGTGTATATAAATATATTAACCAATATGCATGAGAAAGATACACAAGTTACGAACACCAAAATATTCTTCTGCAAAAGGAATTCTTGTTTCTGCCAAAACAAGAATTTAATCTCTGTCTTATCCCAAAGTGATATTCGTGTAACCCAGGCTATAAGGGTCGAATAATTACTTTCGGAAAGTGATACCACGATTCAGTGATTTATCCGGCTATCGATTATTTTACCCTACACGAAAGAATTTAATAAAACCTCCAACACTTTTCAAGAAGGGGAGAAGGGTTAAAGGGTTTTAGAGCATAAGAATTTTGCAAGAGTTCGTCGCAAATTAATTTGGAATGATAACGATGAATTTGTCCTTGAATGGTTTGATACCAACTGATAAGGATGAGATTAATTAACAACACAAACGTGTTATTAACAAAACAGAGTCCACGCAAACAATTACGTAAACCCAAAAAAAAACAGTATAACAACAATAGCTAAAAGAATACGTTTATGTGAATTTAAAAGAAAAGCCACCAGGACCTTTACTTATGCGAAGTATTTATACTGAAAGGAAATAGCAATTGACTAGGACCACAACTCTAAATAGACTAGGAGTCCTTAACTTATTCAAACTTGAAACAAATAAATAATTATATAAAATAGATAAACATATTGTGAAGTGATCGACCAACTCTTTGGTAGACTACGTAGTCGATCATCCCGTTGAAGTGGTCGACCAACTCTCTTTATTGTTTGGTAGACTACATAGTCAACCATCATTTTGAAGTGGTAGACCAACAATTGGTCGACTACAGGCAAAAAAAGGTGTAGTCGACCACTCTGTACATGTGGTTTACCAAAATGATGGTCGACTCAATGGTTTATATTGCCAATTTTTTTTTATAAAAAGTGTATTTTGTCCAAGAACTTTGAAAAAAGTTTATTTTGGTGAATTCCCCAAATTAATATCATCAAACTATCATAAAAAAGTAAATAAGTTGAGGTAAACATATTCACTGCATAAAAGATTGATTTTGATTCATATTTAAAAGGAAAAAATTTAAAAACATGATTAGGACTCTTCCAAAAACTGACGCTATAAAATGAGAAACTGAGAAATGTTTTATATAGTTAAAAAATTGTATGACACATATCTAAAATTTATATTTAGTGTTACAACCTTCATGATTGAAGATTAGGACTTCTCGTTGATATGTACACAACCATTTTTTACACATACACAACCAAACATGCTTTTTAATGTTGTACTGTACAACACTGTAAAGCATATTTGGTTGTGTATGTGTAAAAATTAGTTGTGTACATATCACTCCCCTTTCTGTTTGGTTTGAACACCATCATGTTTAGTTGTTGAGTTCTAGTTTATTTTGTGTGTTTATTTGTATATGTATACCTGTTTATAGTAATCAATAAAATATCTTCTTGCTTTTCAAAAAAAAAAAAATAATTAAAATTTATATTTATGAATAAATATAAATATATCTATAATATCATATAAATCTCTAAAATGATAATGTCATAAATAAGTATTATCCAAACTTAAAAAAAATCAACAATAAAGAAAAAAATTTATAAGCCCCTCATGATGATTTCATTAAAATAATTAATTATTTTAATAAAAATATTAACATGTTAATTGTATAATATATGAAGCATTATATACAACCTTATAATAAATTACTCCCATAACCTATGTACAATAATTGAAGCATTATGTATAACTTTATGGTAAAACACCCCTCATTATCATATGTACAATATTTGAAACATTATGTACAATATTATGATAAAACACCTACATGACTATATATATAAACTTAAATACAAATTGTACAATCTTTTACAAAACACCCCTTGAACACATGTACAAACTTTGAAGCATATTATACAACCTTCATATAATAATTGTATTTTAGTTTTTATAAAAAAAATTAAAGAGGTATTTGTTATTACTAATAATTATCATTAAAAATATAAATACTCAATTTTAGAGCAAACTTTATTATTATTATTATTCAAATATGAATTCTTTTTACGAGATTAATTACGTTACATATGTATGCGAAATACATGTCTTAATAAAATATTGTAATGTACTCCCTCCATCTCATTATAAGTGTCCACTTATTTTTTTCACACAGATTTAGAAAATTCCACTAACTTCATTCTCCACCAATCAGAAATCTTCTCTCTCCAGAATAACCTCTTCTGATTGGTTGAAACATAAAGTGGACAATTGCAATGGGACGTCCCAAAATGAAAATGTGGACACTTTAAGTGGTACGGAGGGAGTAGCTTTTATGACAAGAAAAATAATAATTGTGTTGAGAATTGAAAGAAAGTGGTGGGAGAATAAATGTAGTTTATTTATTCTGACCAAGTTAAGTATATCAATATGTTTGTAAAAACGACGACAACTTTCTTAGTCGAAATCTGTGGTTCCACGGATCATTAAACAAAATGACTTTAGCATGTAGTAATACCTAAAACATATCATTAAACTGTTTCATTTAAACAAACCCGTGATTCCACAGGTCATTTCATTAGTGTGTGTGTGTGTATATATATATATATATATATATATATATATATATATATATATATATATATATGCGATGGAGATGTAAAAAATTGCTAGAAACTTCTACATGAAGCTGGCGATGGAGAACAGAAAAGATCAGAAAGAAACCCTATGCTAATAAATATTTGATGTGTTAAATGACTAAAATACCCTTAATCATTAAAATAATCGAGTGAACAGTAAATATGTATGTTCAATTGATATAATTGTAATTGTAATGTATAATTATAAGCCTTTATAAATAAAAGAAACATATTAAGTTAAACAACCTACCACACATACTAGTTTTTGCGGATACGCTATCATTACCCAATTCGGAAGGTTAGTTAATAAAATTAACTAGTTTAATACTTACAAATTCACGGAATTACGAAATAAAGTTGCTGACTTACGACTCAAAATATACGATGCATGTAAGGACTATTGACGTAAGTGGTGATGATATGGAGCATATGTTGGAAAATTTGGTTAAAACAAATTAGTATTTACATATCAGTAACTATTTAGTGGATAAAAGGTGAATGAGATATTGCGTCTCAAAGATGGGTGTTTAGTGCACAAATGCTGAGATAGGTGGGATGCTATCCCACATCACTCAAAGAATTAATTATTGGGTGGTTTATAAGGTTTTGAGTCAAAGCTATGTTGTGAGCTTGTGCACGCGCGCACGAGTGTGTGTTTTACTCCTTTGCCTA
Organism: Rutidosis leptorrhynchoides; assembly: GCF_046630445.1. Classification (NCBI taxonomy): domain Eukaryota; kingdom Viridiplantae; phylum Streptophyta; class Magnoliopsida; order Asterales; family Asteraceae; genus Rutidosis; species Rutidosis leptorrhynchoides. The sequence goes on from NC_092336.1 coordinate 509,395,624, forward strand.
CGCGTGCAAGGGGTTGCAGGGAAGTGGATTTGGGTTTTAGATTTCTCTAATCCAATGCGTGCTCGCGCTACCTGCGGACAACAATGTTGCTCTGAAAATCCGGGCCCGTGCGAGCCAGTTTTTGCAATAAGTTTTTTGACTTGCCACTCAATAAAAACGATTTTCTTGTCCACTAAAGAAAACTATTTTTCTTGTTCACCAAGAATAGATCGTGTCCTTTTTGGTTGATATTGTAAATCGTTTCCTTTTTCAAAGGATTGCGTTTGCACTATAAATACCAACCTTTTGGTATTTTGAGAGACGCAAAAACCAAAATCGTATGCTACATACACAAATTTGAAAAACACAACAATCATTCACCTACGAATTTGAGTATCTCGAATTTGTTTTTTGACTTTCGTCTTGTTACAAGAACGGTCTCACCGTTTCCAAACTCTTTTTAGGCAAGTGTTCAAGTCCGGCAATACGTTGCTTCGAACCGGTGTACCCTGGGAATAGACGTCGAATCTATTTAAGAAAATTGTGTCAAACACAAGCCCGATTTAATCCTTAAACTCGGTTTGGTCGTATTTATTTTTAGTTTGCATATTATTTTTATCGATTTATACACACATAACGTTCTTTTTTTCTTTTTCCTCATAGACGCAACATGATCTCCCCGTTCTGGTTACTTTTTTGACAAATGTTCAAGTCTGGCTGTACATTGCTTCAGACCGGTGTACTGTGGGAACATACGAGGAATTTCTTTAAGAAAATTATGTCAAACACAAGTCCAGTTCTATTAAGGTATTATTGTTTCTACTTTGTTTAGGTTTTATATTTTACAGGTTTCAGAATCAACGATCCAACATATTTTCAGGTTTGATCCTTAATCTTTTCGCTTTTAATCTGATTATTTGTTTTGTGCGAACGTGTAACACCCTGAACTCAAACGTATGTGTAGGCATTTAAATAAGATCGGTGTCGAAGGGCCGGTCAAAAATAGCCTAATTACCTTTAACTTAGTAAGGGTAAGCAGGATTCGTTCCACGGAAAATATTGATTAATGACAAGCAATTTTCAGGATTTGATTGGTTGTTTAACTAATGGGTAACTAGAACTAATCAACTAAATTGAAACTTAAACACTTAAACTAAGAGCACAATTGAAAGATTGAAATGTAAACAATAAGATTAAAAGCCTTTATCCCTTCACAATCTCAATTTAGCATGCATTCATTCAAACAAGCATTATGTTTACCAAGTATTGATCAAATCTCATAGACAAGATTTCTTAAGTTCATCAATTCTAACTATCTTGGGATTGAACTATGCAACTTAGACAATATGTATTTATCCTTAATCTAATTAACATTAAGTTGGATCAAGAACACAATGTTAAATCACAATAATTTAACTTGCAATAATAAAAATCATAGAACTTGCATTGATCAATAATTGATTGGTTTATAACATCACTATCCAAAAGACATAAGTATTAAAACATCATAAACCACATAAACTTGAATGAACTAATACATGTTTAATTGTTCATGGAAGGAATAAAGATAAGAAAACTAGCCAAGCATATTGGTGATGATGATCACGGTGATTCTTTGAAGTTGCATGATGAACACCACTTGAATCCTTTAGTAATGATGATTATGGTGTGTTGTTGTGTGATTAGGGTTGATATCTGCACTAAAAACTGATGGAAATAGTGTGTGTTTCGTAACCCTAATGCTCCCTTTATATAGGGGTGAGAAAACTTGCTCCCAAAGCTAAAACTCAAAATTCCCGGCATCAGCTTTTTTGCATGGGCGTAATTTACGCCAGCCTGGCGTAAATTACGCTAGTGTTAGGACCATGTTGGGCGTATTTGTACGCTAGGTGTAACACCCTGATTTTTTTAAACACAGCGGAAGTATATAATTACCAAAATAATCCTGGTTAACGTTTACAAACCATAGTTAACAAATCAACTTAGTTAACATTATTACAATATTCCAAAATGACAGTGTTACTTAAAAACATTACAAAATCAGAAAACATCAGAGTTCAGCTAATAGTCAAACATGTCTTCATCCCGTCCGTAGCACCCTTCTTACAGCAGTACCAAACCTGCAATGGGTGGAAATGTAGGGGAATTAGCACAACTGCTAAGTGAATGGATACTATCTAACTGACCAAGCATAAGCAACTGAACATGCAAGGGTCACATATATGCTAACAACCGGAACTAGCATACAACAACTGACAATATGAGGATCGACAGCTTGTATGAGCACACGACTTAGCTGATCAGGCTACAGTCTACCGATAGTCCGCTTTACTCACTCCGCTGCATAACCGTCCAGACGCAACACATGCGTCCTTCTATGCTATATTGAACAATCAGTAACATCATGACCCGACCAGGCTACCACGGTCGACCTCACACAAACCCTACCTTACCGCCTCGGTGGGTTCCCAACCTTGCTGCCTCGGTTGGTGTCCAACTAACAGTGCGGACATAAGATCACAGATAATCAATCATGCAATCGTCCTAACTAGCATGACAATATCTAACTACACATGGTATTCATACTGAGCATAAAAATAATATAAAGAGTCTGAACACGTAGCGTGTGAGCTACTTAATACTCTATCCGGAGATAGACCCACTCACCAAATACCAGCAACTAGCTCATATAATCTATCACTGAGCGGCTTCCTTATCCTTATCACCTGGACATAAGGCAAATCAAGTTAGTTTCTGTCCGTTAGCACAAAATAGCACACAACAGTAAATCAGTAACAAAAGTGTCACGAAAAGTCCACCTAACACTTATGCATTTTCAGAATTTACATCCTGATTATCATAAGTCACGCGGACAGCATAACGGCTAGAAAACAGCTAAATTAAACAACATTGCAGTTATGATCTACACCCGTACGGTTGCACATGCATCCGTACGGTTGCAAGTCCATCCGTACGGTTGCATAGTGCATCCGTACGGTTGCACACTCACTGCCCGGTTGTACCAACACCACTGCATCCGTACGGTTGCACATGCACTCGTACAGTTGCACAATGTACCCGTGCGGTTGCAGGATGCAACCGTACGGTTGATTTCTTCATGCAGCAGCAGCAGAAACCGACAGGTTTCGAATCAAAATCGCTCAATCTCGTTTCCAGATATGTTTTTTACCCAAAATCTACATACAACATGTTCGGAAAACGTTTAGGGACTCAAACCCTCTAGTTTTAAGCATTAGCAACACTGATTTGGCTAAATTTAACTCAAAATCCACTTTTGACAAAAGCTAACTTAAAACCACACAAATCTAACAATTTGGAACTGAAAATCACGAATTGTTACTGATGTTATGCGAGGTGTATACGAAATAGTTATATTTTTATTGCGAAATACTATTAAATACGATACAATTTTACACAAGTTATTTATTTATTTATAGAGTGGATATACCTAAACCTTGCTACAACACTATAGGCAGTGTACCTAATCGTAAAGTAGTGTAGTTTTTAGTAAGTTCGGTTCGTTCCGCAGGGAGCTAGCTGAGTTTAACGCTATATATATTTTAAACTATATATATGTATATATATATATATATATATATATATATATATATATATATATATATATATATATATATATATATATATATATATAAGTAGTAGTATTATTATTATAAAGGGGGTTTTACCGTTTAGTGACCGGTTTGTCGATTTTATGTCTTAAGTCATAATTAAAACCTAATGTAAAATATTAAATATAAATACAACTTAATTTAAAGCGTAAAGTAAATGACGATAAATAAAATTGCGATAATTAAAAGTACGATAATTAAAAGTGCAATAAATAAAATGACAGTAAATAAAAGTGCGATGAGATATAAAATAAAGGAATTATGCTTATTTAAACTTCCGTAATCATGATGTTCGACGTGTTGATTTTAATTTATTACCATGGGTTAATTGTCCTTTGTCCTGAATTATTCAATATGTCCATCTGGTTTTTGTCCATAACAGTCCATCAGTCATAAATATAAAGTGCGAGTGTCCTCGTCAAATTATCCTTATACCCGAAGTCAAATATTCCAACTAAGTGGGGAGTTAAACTGTAATAAGGTTTTAATACATTGTTAATGATTACACCAGGTTATCGACTGTGTGCAATCCAAGGTCTTAATACTTTATTAACAATTACATCAAGTGTCCTTATATGTAATCCACCCTTGTTTTAATGAGTCCATTGACTATTAATCCATTCCCGTGTCCGGTTAAATGAACGATTATTAGTACTTATAAATATCCCGCCCATCGTGTCCGATCGAGTGTATGTGGTTATTTATAATTACCTCAAATTGTAAATCTCTATATTAAATTAACGAACTATCATTCAGTTAAACAAATATAAAGCCCATTAATAGTCCATAGTCCAATTTTCACAAGTGACGTTCTTTTGTCCAAACCCCAATTATGGTACAAAGCCCAATTACCCAATCTTTAATATTTAGCCCAACATCACGATTACTTCGATTTAAATAAGCATAATAATAACTTAGCTACGAGACATTAATTTAAAAAGGTTTAAAATAACTTACAATGATTATTAATAGCGTAGCGTTACACGGACAGAATTTCGACTTACAAACTTAAAACATTCGCCAACATAACCTTATTATTATTAAACTTTAAATTAAAATTAAAATTAAAATTATATATATATATATATATATATATATATATATATATATATATTACGTAGATAGAAAGAAGGAAAAGGAATATGAAATCGATCAGAATGCGCGGCCTTTTATAGGCCCACTTTGAATTATTGAACTCCGCGAGTGCGGTACTTCTCTTCTTCACAGCTTCGAGCAGTCGCGGAGCTTTGGATTCCAGCTCATCTCTTGATTAAAACGTGGGCTGCTTAAAAATGTAATATAATAATATATATAATTAATTATATATTATATTATATTCTTGTGCATAGTTGACTTGTAATTTTTGGTCCGTTGCGTCGCGTGCTGAAATTTGGTTCATGTCTCGGTTCCGGATTTTTGAACGCCTTTTCGTATAATTTAATATCTTGTACTTTGCGTTTCGCAGCTTGTACTCTTGTAATTTCTAGACGTTTCTCATCAATAATTTGAACCACTTGGATTGTACTTTGTACTTTTTAGCTTTTTGGTTATTTGCGTCTTCAATTCGTCGAATCTGTCTTTTGTCTTCACCTTTTATTTTTTAAACGAATATTACTTGGAAATAGAACAATTGCAACTAAAAGCTTATCTTTTTTGAAGGATAATGCTATGAAATATATGTTCGTTTTTAGCATTATCAAATATTCCCACACTTGAGCGTTGCTTGTCCTCAAGCAATATAGATCTTGAATAAAACTTTACTAGAATCACTTCTTTATTCTTCACACTTTGTACATCAGTGATTTCAATACGGCGGTATAAACAATGATAGTAACGATGCGGTTTACAGTCCCACATGACTATAAAAATTTAGATTCTTTTAGGAAATTGGATCTTTATGAAAACAATTGATCTTTTGAAAATTCAATCTAGCTTTTACCCTAGATAATTTTTTCGGAATAACCCTTCACCGGTGTTTGCAAAATGTTTTTGTGGGTTTTGTGGGTTTCAGATTTGAAAATTTTAGCTCAAAACTTATGGTTTTGTGTCACCCACTTTCTAACCTTGTATTAGGAAAACAACACGTCCAGTATACTTGCTCCGTATATTACCTTTCTGTAAACTACCGTCCGGTTGTAAAGCAAAGCGTTGAACAAGCAACTGTTAAGGCAATGTCCCGTGACATGCTTTTGATTATGGTCTATATCGTGTCGGATGCAATTACTATCCTTTGTAGGAGCAATAGTAAAGATCACCCTTTAGTTTTTCGGTCTAGTACAAGGTCCTGTCTTCGACCATGCTATGCAACCACCGTCCTTACGGTTGACACCCGATTTGGTTCAGGTGACCTAATGAATTCCGGTGAATTCTTAGGATTTTACGTTCAATGGTAATGAACACATTGAAAATGGGTTTTCAGAAAACAAATCGGTTTGTAATTTTGATTAAAATATTTTCTCGTTCAAGCTCGAGTTTAGATATCATCGAATTCCATGAGTTTGAATTCTTAATCTTTAACGTCAATCTCAAGGATTGAGTAATATCAGTCTTAAAAGCTGATTTTTAATTCTTTTAAGGAGATTATCCTTTCTGGGGATCTGATTCATTAGCTTTTGCACGATGCCCCCCATTGTACGAGACAGATCCTCTCATGGTTAGGATAAGTCTGACCACTTGGCGACCCTGTTTGATGCTAAGGTCCGTGGATTTACAGCTGATTTTCGAGAAAACTTTTCAAGGTTTTTTGTAGTCTCTACAACTGGTCTGGACGATAACTTCCTGACCTAAATCAAGAAGCGCATGTCTTTTTCTCGGAAGACTTTACTTTCTTTTAAATCAAGTGGCATATTTCTTTCAAATATATTGTAAGAAATCGGGTAAAACTGATAAAATCATTCAAAACAAAAGTATCTTTAATTATTTGTACAAAAATATGTGATATGTGATTTAAATAACTTGGTAAAAATTTCCCACACTTGGCTTTTCTTTGCCTTTTTATTCTCCTCTATTCCATTTTAAATGAATTCTAACATTTTGGGTTGTTTCTCAATTTATGTCCTTTACGAGGTAACGACAATTTCGGTATTAACACCTAGTTTTATCGTTCATAAATATGTATAAACATGATTTTGAATTCATTTATTTGAAATTTTTTTAAAAATTTTACTAGAAGTGGGTAGTCAGTATATAAGACTAGGGCTGTTCTTTATTTTCAGAGAGCACTAGATTCTAATACAACTACTGCGTTACTAGTAAAATTTAACGGTAGCTATTAAATCAAGTGTATAAGTAAAAAAATAATATTTAAAACCGAAAGAATTTAATCCCTTCCCACACTTAAGAACTTGCAATGCCCTCATTTGAAAGAAATCAGTAACATTTTAAATTATTGAGGGTGATTAGCGTAGAAAAATGATTAAATTTTATCAAAGTTTTAAATTATTGTTGTTTGTGTTGAATGATAAATGGTGCACTTCATTTGTTCATTCTGTCTATTGTTATATCACACTTGTTTTTCATTTTGTCGTCAAAATTAATAGCTTTTGCTGAACTTAATGCCAGTCTTTGAAACTGCGATGTTTTACCCTATTTTGTACATGAGATAAACTACAAACATATATATACATATTTTTGAAGTTGGGTATATTACCCCACATTCAAAAATTATTAAAATCTAATAATAAAAGTTAGAAAATTATAAAAACTATTATAGTATCAAAAAAAAAAGTATAAAATTACAAGTTACAAATAAATAAAAACAGGCATAAAAGAAAATTAAGGTTGATGAGGATGGTGCCAGTAGGGATTCCATTCATAGCCGTAAGTGCTGTAGAATGCTTGAACTGGGTCATATGTAGGGTACGGTGGTCGGGTCTGTGTAGTCCAGGGAGGAAATATGGGCATTTGAGTAGGAATGTAGTTTGTATTTATGTGTGCACAATGACTTATGATTTGGTTTTGATGATACTGCCAATCTTGAAATGCTCATTGTCTAGCCATTTCATACTCATGTTGAGCCATAAAAATTTGCATTTCTGTCATCTGATTCCCCCTCCCACATTACCTTGCTGCTGATCTCTTTCGACCTGTGGATGATTGCCATCATATGCTGCAGCGTTATGTCGTTTCTTTAAAACCTTAGCACCATGATATACTTTCAAACCAATTGTATCACGGGGTTCTGGTGCTGCAATTATTAACCCCCCTGACTTCTATCGACACCGAGATACTCAGCAATTAAAGTAACAAAGATACCACCTCCTATTATACTATTAGGCCGTATACCCCTAACCATATCCGATAAATAATAACCCACACAATAAGGTATACTCACAGCCCTCTGTGGGTCTCGAATACACATGAGATAAAATAAATCATTTTCATTTACCTTCTCTTTGTTCCTACCTCGATGTGTAATCGAGTTTGCTAAGAACCTATGGATTACTCTTAGCTCAGCTCTATCAATATCAGTATAAGAGTAATGCCCCCCACGAAATCGGTTATGGCTAGTCATTCTACTCCATATTCCATTCATATCAAAATTTTCATCAACCCTCCTACCATTTACTTTTAACCTTTGACAATAGTAGATGCTAATTCCTCAGGCGTATATATACATAAAGCCTGAGCCATGTCTAGTAGAGACATATGGCGCATCACACCTCCTAATAAAAATCTAATAAAACTCCGATCGGTTAAGGTAGCTATCCGATCATTTATTTCAACACTACATAATAATTTCACACACCATTCTCTATATACACGCCTACGTATATTGAACAAACGTTCCTAATCATTAAAAGTAGAATTACCATACCTTTGTGTAAGTAATTCTCTGATTGGATCGGCCAATCCCACTGTTTCTAACGGTTCTCAATCTATTACCCTGGGTACTTCAACAACATTAGATTGAAGGGTGTGTAAGTTCCTTTGATATTTTGGATATTCTATCCAAAATCTGTCAAACCTCAAGTTTGGGTGTAAATCTGCCTCATGGATATTTGAAAATGAAATGACTTGATGAGGTATATTTTGTTTGTATTGGTCGTTAATATCATGTTCGTCTGCATTCTCAGGAGGAGCATTGCGAGCCTGAGATGCGGATGAAGATTCACCCCTTTCAGTCTGCAACACACATTAAACACAATTTTTGTGCATCCAAATATGCATTAGTGTTAGCAGAATCATAAATCAAAACAATCATAATGACATATTTAATCCATATTAAACTTTATACGCATTTTCACAATATTAACAATTCTACACTTTTACAAATAAACATATATGAAAATGTATACAATGTTCCTTAGTATTCATCTTCTAAATCATGTCAAAAATAATCATTATAGCAATTAAACGAGTTCCAAATGGCATTCATATCAATTAAATCGAGTTCATGCATTTTTGACTCAAAAAGTCCACTTTAATGCTCAAAAATCATGTTTAGGATCAAAGTTTTGATCATTTAGCAACCTAATCATGTTACACTACTTAATTAAGCATAAACTAACAACAAAATTCAGTCATAACCCGTTTATATCAAAAAGCCCCAATTTTGCTCGAGAACACAAACCCTAGATTACTCAAAATTTGAAATTTAAGGCTTCTAATCATGTTAAATAGCATCAATCTAGGTTATACAAACATAATATACAAACAATTTAAGCACAATTAAGCTAGAAATTATCAAAATCAAATTAGGTATAATTTTACTCAAAAACACTAAAAATCCGGATTAAAGAGTGTTTAGATGTAGAAATTACCGATTTCCTTGAAAAACTTCTTGGCAAGTATCTCCTCATCGTGATTTTAGCAAAAACGGTGAAAAATCGTGATTTTAAGAGGGTTTGTGTGTGTTTTTCGCAGAAAAAAATGTGTTTGTGTGTGGACTGGCCTGTCTCGACCAGATATATCCTGGTCTGGTTTTTAGAACCTCCGCGAGTGCGGATTTCCTTTTTTTATATTATAAAATCTTTAATAATAAAATAATTAATTAAATTTAAAATTTTATTTTCCTTTTTATTTAGGACGAGGTTGTTTCGGTACGTTTACCTAGTCCGTCCCTCGACAAAATTTTAAAATTTGTCATTTTAAAGCGATTGTTTTAAAAGCAAAGATTTTTGGGTTTTTTTAAATATTTTTGGCATACTTTAATTCAATAAGAATATAAATAATGATAACAAAATTTCTCGTCCCGCCCTTGGGTAAAGCAATTTCGGTTCAACGACCTAGTCTTCAACTTACGACGAATTTTAGAAATCATATTTTTAACTTAATGAAATAAAGTACATTTTTGTTTTTAAATTCACACCAAACTTAAATTTAAAATGCATAAAATTAAAAATTCATATTAATATCATTAATATTTTTATACATTAATTTTACAAACTTATATTGAAAATATTAATTTTTAAAATATTTAAAAACTTAAATATATTGGTTTAAAAAATTTACAATAATAATTTAATATTAATTTAAAAACAAGGTAAAAAAAATAAAACTAAAAATATTTTTGGTCTTTTATCCCACTTTAATCAATCAAATATTATCAAAAATATACGTCTCTCTTTTGGGTAAAGTAATTTCGGCATTTTTACCTAGTTTTACTCCTGACGAATTTTTGAAATATTTTGGATTGATTGATTAAAGATATTTATAACTTATGAACAAACGGTAAATTTAGCAGTGATGTAATAAATTTTTGTAAGATATCAATAATTTCGGTTTCGCATACCTAATTTTATTGAATATCAATTTAATACTTTATAGCGAACGATTCAGCGTTTATTATCAAAAGGTTAAAAGCAATAAAATAAAATAAAATAAATAAAAACTGTACATACTTACCTGTGAGATAGAATTCTCAGAGACCTGCTTTAGCCGACTCATAGGAGAGTCGTGTAATTTAGTTTTCCATAGATACATAAGCGTAACCTCGATTCTTCAATAACGTTTCTTCTAAACATATGAACGGTCCTTCTCTGCATAGAGTAACAAATTCGGTATTTGAATATGTTTGATTGTTCGAACATTTACCTTCGTGTGACTATTTTCCGCATTTATGACATCTTTCAAGGTGTCGTGCTCTTCTTTTTGTTGCGGATTTTGATTTTCCTTTACCAAAATGTGTTTTATGATGATCTTTCCTGAGTTCTTTCCTCACTTCGTCCATTTTACCTCTTATGAATGATACCAGTTCACTCGAGAAGATGTTATTATTACGTTTAGTAATCATAGCGTGTAGTAGTAGACCATGGTTCATATCAAAGGAATTCTTCATCTCGTAAAACCTAAAAGAAATAAAAATTCAGAATGGAGGGAGAAGACTAGTTCTTTAGGGTCTGCTAGGGAAAGACCATGCGGATTCCATTTTCAAAAACTACACGAAAACAGAATATCTAACTCTAACAGAAATTCATATTACCCTTAAAAGATTCGAATCTTCCCACACTTAGTTAGCTGTGGTGTCGAAATTGTGATTAACTTCATCTTCAACTTCCATTGGATTATTTATGTAATGTTTAACTCTGTGACCATTAACCTTAAATTCAATCCCATTTGAATTTATTAACTCTACTGTTCCGTATAGGAAAACTCTTTTGACTATGAATGGTCCAGACCATCTTGATTTCAATTTTCCAGGAAATAACTTGAATCGTGAATTGAAAAGAAGAACTCTGTCTCCTTCCTTAAATTCTTTTGAACTTCTGATTCTTTTATCATGCCATTTCTTTGTTCTTTCCTTATAGATTAACGAATTTTCATATGCTTCATGCCTTAATTCTTCTAATTCGTTTAGTTGAATTAACCGTAGACGTTCGGCTTCATGCAAATCCAGATTACATGTTTTCAAAGCCCAAAATGCTTTGTGCTCAATTTCTACTGGAAGGTGACATGCTTTTTCGTAAATGAGTCTAAAATCTGCGGTTCCAATTGGAGTTTTGTAAGCTGTTCTAAAAGCCCAGAGTGTATCCTCCAATTTCATGGACCATTCCTTCGAATTTGATCCTACGGTTTTCTCTAGAATATGTTTTAATGCTCGGTTGGTATTTTCTACTTATCCACTTGTTTGTGGATGATAAGCGGTTGAGATTTTATGAGTTATTCCATATCTTTTGAGAACTTTCTCAAGTTGATTATTACAAAAATGAGTACCCCGATCACTTATTAAAGCTTTCGGTGTTCCAAACCTAGCAAAAAGACGTTTTAAGAAGTTGACTACAACTCGTGCATCGTTAGTTGGGAGAGCTTGTGCTTCTGCCCATTTAGATACATAATCAATGGCTACGAGAATGTAGAGATTATTATGAGATTTTGAAAATGGACCCATAATGTCAATACCCCAAACGTCAAATACTTCACATACTTGAATGATATTTTGTGGCATTTCATCACGTTGACTTATTTTTCCGGCCCTTTGACAAGCATTACAGGATTTACAAAGAAGGTGTGCGTCTTTGAAAATTGTAGGCCAATAGAATCCAGCGTCATAAACTTTTCTTGCTGTGAGTTGAGGCCCATAATGCCTTCCTGTTGTTCCTGTGTGACAATGGTTTAAGATTTGACTAGTTTCATCTCCGAATACGCATCGGCGTATTATTCTATCGGGACAACTTTTAAACAAATATGGATCTTCCTAAAAATAGTGTTTTATATCAATAAAGAATTTCTTTCGTTTTTGGTACGACAACCTTTTTTCAAGGAATCCACATACTAAGTAGTTTGCATAGTCTGCAAACCATGGAATTTCATTATAATCGATCTTTAAAAGATATTCATCAGGAAAGTTGTCTTGTATGGCCTATTCATTTAGAACCTCTAATTCAGGATTTTCAAGACAAGAAAGATGATCAGCGGCGAGATTTTCTGCTCCCTTTTTGTCTCGGATTTCAATATCGAACTCTTGTAAGAGTAAGATCCAACGAATTAATCGTGGTTTAGCATCTTGTTTTGAAAATAGGTATCTAAGAGCAGAATGGTCGGTATAGACCACCGTTTTATCTAGAACGAGATATGAACGAAATTTGTCAAAAGCAAAGACAATAGCAAGGAGTTCTTTTTCAGTAGTTGTGTAATTCGTTTGTGCTCCTTGTAACGTCTTACTAGCGTAATAAATAGGTTGAAATCGTTTTTCAATCCTTTGTCCTAAAACGGCTCCCATTGCGAAATCACTTGCATCGCACATGAGTTCAAATGGTAGATTCCAATTTGGAGTTATCATGATCGGCGCATTATTGAGTTTTTCTTTAAAAATATTAAAAGATTTGATGCATTCATCTGAAAAGATGAATGGAGCATCCTTTTCTAGGAGTTTATTAATAGGGGTGGCAATTTTAGAAAAATCTTTTATGAAACGTCAGTAAAAACCAGCATGCCCTAGAAAACTCCTAACTCCTCTAACATTGGTGGGATGTGGAAGTTTAGCAATTACATCTACTTTAGCTCTATCCACTTCAATTCCTTCATTTGAAATTTTATGACCAAGAACGATGCCTTCTCTAACCATGAAATGCATTTCTCCCAATTAAGTACTAGATTTGATTGTTCGCATCTAATAAGCATTCGTTCAAGATTAACTAGACATGATTCAAATGTATCACCGAAGACTGAAAAGTCATCCATGAAAACTTCCATGCATTCTTCTATCATGTCATGAAAAATCGCCATCATGCACCTTTGAAAGGTTGTAGGGGCGTTGCAAAGTCCAAATGGCATGCGTTTGTAAGCAAAAGTACCATAAGGGCACGTGAATGTGGTTTTTTCTTGGTCCTCGGGTGCGATTGGAATTTGAAAGTATCCGGAGAAACCGTCAAGAAAACAATAGTAACTATTCTCGGCTAATCTTTCCAACATTTAATCAATGAAAGGTAAGGGAAAGTGATCTTTTCTGGTGGCGTCATTTAATTTTCTATAATCAATACAAACACGTCATCTTGTTATAGCCCTAGTAGGAATAAGCTCATTTTTTTCATTTGTGATGACAGTCAGGCCACCCTTCTTAGGTACGCATTGAACTGGCTTACCCATGGACTATCAGAGATTGGATAAATTAAACCTGCATCTAGCAGTTTAATAATTTCTTTCTTAACAACATCTTGCATATTAGGATTTAGTCTTCGTTGGCGTTGCACATATGTTTTATGACCTTCTTCCATAAGGATTTTATGTGTGCAATACGAAGGACTACGCCTTTAATGTCATGAATCTTCCATGCAATAGCTGATTTATGAGCTTTTAGCACAGAAATAAGTTGAGATTTTTCATTTTCAGTAAGAGAAGATGATATTATTACAGGTAATTCAGATTCACCATGTAAATAAGCGTATTCCAAATGGTTTGGAAGTGGCTTTAACTCTAATGTCGGTGGTTCTTCTATCGATGATTTGTATCGATATCTGTCTTCCTCTTTTAACATTTGAAGTTCTTCTGTTGTTGGTTCATAATCATTAGCCATGAGTGTAGCTAACATTTCAGCTTCATCAATTAGTTCAGTTCCTTCTCCTAAAGAACATTCTCCTGTTCCTTGTAATTCTAGAAATTCTTCTAACAATTCTGCATGTGAATCTATAGTTTGAATATAATAACATGTATCATCTGCAGATTGTGGTTGTTGCATGGCTCTATCAACAGAAAAGGTAACACTCTCTTCCTCTATACTTAGGGCCAGTTTCTTACCAAACACGTCTATTATTGCTTTAGCCGTGTTTAAGAATGGTCTTCCTAATATGATAGGAACTCGAGAATCTTCTTCGATGTCTAGAATAACAAAATCTACTGGAAATACTAAAGTACCAACTTTAACTAGCATGTTCTCCATTATCCCTCTAGGATATTTTACTAATCGATCTGCTAGTTGTATGCTTATTCGTGTTGGTTTCAATTCTCCAAGGTCTAGTTTAGCGTATAATGAATACGGCATTAAATTTATACTAGCACCTAAGTCTGCCGATGTTATGCGAGGTGTATACGAAATAGTTATATTTTTACTACGAAATACTATTAAATACGATACAATTTTACACAAGTTATTTATTTATTTATGGAGTGGATATACCTAAACCTTGCTACAACACTATAGGCAGTGTACCTAATCGTACAGTAGTGTAGTTTTTAGTAAGTCCGGTTCGTCCACAGAGAACTAGCCAAGTTTAACGCTATATTTTTAAAACTATAAAAATATTATTATTACTATAAAAAGGGGGTTTTACCGTTTAATGATCGGTTTGTCGATTTTATGTCTTAAGTCGCAATTAAAACCTAATGTAAAAAATTAAATATGCAAATGACTTAATTTAAAGCGTAAAGTAAATGACGATAATTAAAATGCGATAATTTAAAGTGCGATAAATAAAATGACGATAAATAAAATTGCCATAATTAAAAGTATGATAATTAAAAGTGCAATAAATAAAATGACAGTAAATAAAAGTGCGATGAGATATAAAATAAAGGAATTATGCTTATTTAAACTTCCGTAATCATGATGTTTGACGTGTTGATTTTAATTTATTACCATGGGTTAATTGTCCTTTGTCCTGGATTATTCGATGTGTCCATCTGGTTTTTGTCCATAACAGTCCATCAGTCATAAATATAAAGTGCGAGTGTCCTCGTCAAATTATCCTTATACCCGAAGTCAAATATTCCAACTAATTGGGGACTTAAACTGTAATAAGGTTTTAATACATTGTTAATGATTACACCATGTTATCAACTGTGTGTAATCCAAGGTTTTAATACTTTATTAACAATTACACCAAGTGTCCTTGTATGTAATCCACCCCTGTTTTAATGAGTCCATTGACTATTAATCCATTCCCGTGTCCGGTTAAATGAACGATTATTAGTACTTATAAATATCCCGCCCATCGTGTCCGATCGAGTGTATGTGGTTATTTATAATTACATCAAATTGTAAATCTATATATTAAATTAACGAATTATCATTCAATTAAACAATTATAAAGCACATTAATAGTCCATAGTCCAATTTCTACAAGTGTCGGTCTTTTGTTCAAACCCCAATTATGGTACAAAGCCCAATTACCCCGTCTTAATATTTAATCCAACATCATGATTACTTTGATTTAAATAAGCATAATAATAACTTAGCTACGAGACATTAATTTAAAAAGGTTGAACATAACTTACAATGAGTATTAATCGCGTAGCGTTACACGGACAGAATTTTGACTTACAAACTTACAACATTCGCCACTATAACCTTATTATTATTATTAAAATTTAATATTAAAATTATAATTAAAATATAAATATAAATATATATTAAGAGAGTGAGAGATAGATAATATATGGTGTGTTAAATTCGTCCGAAAAATGCTGAATTTATAGAATATGGCCTGCTACAGTAACTCATGCGAGTGCATGACTTTTGTGCCTCCTGGCCATGCGATCGTATGGCCAGCTGTTCCAGCTCAGATTGAGTTTTAAACGTGGGCTGCGCGTATTTATTTAATATATAATATAATATATATAATTTTATATAATTAATTATATATTATATTATATTCTTGTGCATTGTTGACTTGTAATTTTAGCTTCGTTGATAGTTGGTTCATGTCCCGATTCCAGATTTTCGAACATCCTTGCGTACGATTTAATATCTTATACTTTGCGTTCCGCGACTTGTACTCTTGTAATTTTTAGATGTTTCTCATCAATAAATAGAACCACTTGGATTGTAACTTGTACGTTTTTGCTTTTTGGTCATTTGCATCTTCAAATCGTCGTTTTCTTCTTTTGTCTTCGCACTTATTTATTTAAACGAATATTACATAAAAATAGAACATTACAACTAAAAGCTTTATATATTGGAAGGATATTGTGCCTAAATATATGTTCATTTGGAGCACTATCAAATATCCCCACACTTGAGCGTTGCTTGTCCTCAAGCAATACAGAACTTAAAATAAAATCACACTTCACTCGAATCACTTTTTTTTATTCTCACACTTTATACATTAGTGATTTTTATACGGCGGTATAAACAATGATAGTAACGATGTGGTTTACAGTCTCACATGACTATTAAAAATTTAGATCCTTTAAGAAAATTGGATCTTTATGAAAACATTTGATCTTTTGAAAATTCATTCTAGCTTTTACCCTAGATAAGTTTTTTGGAATAACCCTTCACCGGTGTTTGCAAAATGTTTTTGTGGGTTTTATGGGTTTTATATTTTAAATTTTAGCTCAAAACTTGCGGTTTTGTGTCACCCACTTGTTAACCTTGTATTAGGAAAGCGCACGTCTAGTATACTTGCTCCGTATATTACCTTTCGGTAAACTACCGTCCGGTTGTAAAGGAAAGCGATGAACAAGCAACTATTAAGGCAATGTCCCATGACATGCAGATATTCATGGTCTAAAACATGTCGGATGCAATTACTATCCTTTGTAGGAGCAATAGCAAAGATCACCCTATAGTTTTTTGGTCTGGTACAAGGTCCTGTCTTCGACCATGCTATGCAACCACCGTTCTTACGGTTGACACCCGATTTGGTTCAGTTGACCTAATGAATTCCAGGTAAATTCTTAGGATTTTACGTTCAATGGTAATGAACGCATTGAAAATAGGTTTTCAGAAAACAAACCGGTTTTAATTTTGATCAAAATATTTTCTCGTTCAAGCTCGAGTTTAGATATCATCGAATTCCATGAGTTTGTAATTCTCAATCTTTAAGGTCAATCTCAAGGATTGAGTAATATCAGGCTTAAAAGCTAATTTTTAATCTTTAAGGAGATTATCCTTTTCTGGGGGTCTAATTCATTAGTCTTATCAAGCTAATTTACACGGCGCCCTCCCCATTTTACGAGACAGATCCTCTCATGGTTAGGATAAGTCAGACCACTTGGCGATCCTGTTTGATGCTGAGGTCCGTGAATTTCCTGCTGATTTTAGAGATGACTTTTCTAGATTTTTCGTCAACCTACAGCTGGTCTGAACGACAACTTCCTGACCTAAATCAAGAAGCGCGTGTCTTTTTCGGAAGACTTTACTTCCTTTTAATGATGTAATTGATTCATCGTGCAGATCCATCTTTCTTTCAAATATATTACAGTAAATTAGGTAAAACTGATTAAAATCGTCCAAAACAAAAGTACCGGTAATAATCTTGTACAAACATATGTGATATGTGTTTTAAATAACTTGGTAAATTCTTCCCACACTTAGCTTTTATTTATTTTTTTCTTTGCCTTTTTATTCTCCTCTATTCCATTTTAAATGAATTCTAACGTTTTGGGTTGTTTCTCCATTTATGTTCTCTCTGAGGTAACAATAATTTCGGCATTAACACCTAGTTTTATCGTTCATAAATATGTATAAACATGATTTTGAATTCATTTAGTTGAAAATTTTTCAAATTTTCACAAAATTTGGCAATTAAACTAAGTGTAAACTCGAGAGAATTTATAACCCTTCCCCACACTTGAGATCATGCAATGCCCTCATTTACATGAAATCAGACTATAATTATAAATTCATGAGGGTGATTAGTGTAGAAAAGTGATTAAAAATACCGAGTTTGCAAACATATTATTTTATATCACATTTGATATTTTGCGTCTTGTCGTCAAAATTAATAGCTTTTGCTGAACTTAATGTCAGTCTTTGAAAGTGCGCTGTTTTATCCTGTTTTGTACATAAGATAAACTACAAATATACATAATATTTTTATTATATATATATATATATATATATATATATATATATATATATATATATATATATATATATATATATATATATATATATATATTTTATAAAACCTTTATTTATTAAAACAATTTAAATGAATAATTTTTTTTAAATTTTGTTTCCATTTACTTTAGGTAGTTTCGGTATGTTTACCTAGTCCGTCCCTCGACAAAATTTAAAATTTATCGTTTTAAAGCGATTGTTTTAAAAACAAAGATTTTTGGGTTTTTTTAAAAATTTTTTTTGGTATACTTTAGATCAATAAAATTTAAAATAATGATAACAAAATTTTTTGCCCCGCCCTCGGGTAAAGCAATTTCGGTTCCATGACCTAGTCTTCAACTTACGATGAATTTTAGAAATCATTTTTTAAACTTAATGAAATAAAATAAATTTTATTTTTAAATTCACACAAAACTTAAATTTAAAAAGCGTATTAATTTAATATAAAACCTACAAAATAAAAATTCAGAACGGGTGAAGAAAACTAGTTCTTTAGTGTCTGCTAGCGGAAAAGACCAATCGGATTCTATTCTCGGAACTACACGAGAACAAAACAACTAACTCTAGACAGTATTTTCTTTTAAGAACATTTGAATCTCCCCACACTTAAGTAGCTGTGGTGTCGAAATTGTGATTAACCTCATCGTCAATTTCTCTTGGACCATAATCAACTTGCATATCTGTGACTTTTGCTTTAAGCCATTGGTCGGATTCCTGTGTAATATCCACAAATTCAACTAGTTTCGCCTTTTCTTTAGGCGACAGATTAGATACTAACAGGTTACATAACTTAAAGTTCCCCTTGGTTCTAGCATCGTGAATCCGTTTAATAAGTTTTTTCATTGAACTGTTAATAACGGAGTCATTTAATTTCATATCAACAACGGGGTTCTTTGTTATCAAGTCATCATTAGGTGTTACTTCATCTTCCCCACACTTAGGCATTTTATTATTGCTAAGCACTACCGTTGGAGTTGGTAAAACAATATGCTTCTCATCGATCGTTTTTATTGGTTCAACGGTTTTGGTTGGTAGAGATTTAGACTTTTGAATCACAAAGGTGACCGATTTTTCACCATTACTAAGTGTCATTCTACCCTCTCTTACATCAAATAATGCCCCGGTGGACGCTAAGAATGGTCGACCTAAAATTAGAGGAATGTTTGGGTCCTCTTCTATGTCAATGACAATAAATTCGACTAAAAAGGTTAAATTACCTACTTGAATGGGTAGGTTGTCAGCAATTCCAACTGGGTGCCTAATGGTTTGATCAAAGAGTCGAACACTCATTTTCGTTGGACTTAACTCACCTACTCCTAATCTCTTATATAATGAAAGAGGCATAACACTCTCACTCGCACCTAAATCTGCTAGTGTATCATACATGACAAAATCACTAAGTAGACAAGGAACAATAAATTCACCCAGATCACCCAACCTGGGTGGAACTTTTGGTGGAACTGTCTTCACCGGGTTTATTTTTACGATTTTTGTTTCTTGCACTTTCTTATTCTTCTTCTTCTTTCCAGAGGTATCACAAACTTTATTACCTATCACTTATTCATACTCAACTCCTTTTCTTGGAAACGGGATGGGTGGTTTGTATGGTGCAACCACTGGCTTTACATACTCTGGTGGTGGTGGTGTTGTAACTTCTTCATTGTTACTCACATCTAAAACCTTCCCATCTTCTGATGCTGGTTTTTCAGAATTTATTGATACCATATTAACATTCTCATTCTGAGGATTTACTTCAGTATCACTCGGTAGCTTTTCTTGTTCCCTCTCACTCATCATGCTAGCAAGAGTACCTACGTGTTTTTCTAGATTTAGAATGAAAGCTTGTTGAGTTCTAAATGACTGATCAAACCTCTCATTCGTTTGGGTTTGAGATGTAATAAATTGTGTTTGAGATTCCATTAGCTTTGCCATCATTTCTTCCAGATTTGGCTTTTTCTCTTCGGTTTGTTGTGGTGGTTTATACAAGCTAGGTCTTTGTTGATTGAAAGTGTTGTTTTGAGTTGGTTGGTTATTCGGACCTTGTTGGTTGTATGAGTTATTGTTTGGCCCATTTGGATTGTAAAGAATGTTTTGATTTCGATTGAAGTTTGGCCTTGGCGGTTGATAATTATTTTGATAATTATTTCCCGGCCTTTGGTTCATGTAGGAAACATTCTCTCGTTGTTCCATGGTTTGCTCAATGTGACAATCTTTCATTAAGTGTGGTCCACCGCATTGCTCACAACTGATTCGTATTGCGTGAATATCTTTAGTCATCTTTTCCATTCGTCTCTCGAAAGCATCTATTTTTGTGGAAACGGAATCAAAGTCATGGCTAGAATCGGCTCTAGCCGTTTTAGATGAACGAAAGATATCTTTTTCCTGATGCCACTCATGTGAGTGGGAGGCTGTGTTATCAATAATTTTGTGAGCTTCAGTTGCGGTTTTCTTCATAATGGAACCTCCAGCTGCTATATCGATGTCTTTTCGTGTGCAATGTCGATACCTTGGTAGAATATTTGTACTATTTGATAAGTGTCTAAACCGTGTTGAGGACATCCTCTCAACAACTTTCTGAATCTTGTCCATGCCTTATATAATGTTTCATTTGGCTTTTGCGTGAACGTAACAATTTCTCCTTGAAGTCTCACGGCTTTAGATGTCGGAAAGAATTGTTTAAGAAAATTTTCAACTAAGACATCCCATGTATCAATCGCCCCTTCAGGTAACGATTCTAACCAATCTTTGGCTTCTCCCTTTAAAGTCCAGGGAAATAACATGAGATAGATCTGTTCATCCTCAACTATATTGGCATTGATTAGTTATCATGTGTAGGATTTGTCCCTTGATTTCATAATCTGGCGCATTAATATATGGCTTAATAATGGCGTGACCTTGGCTCGTGCGTGTGGCTCTCATTCGGTCTTCCATACTTAGAGGTTCTGTTGCTTCCATAATTGAATTTGTTGAATCTGAATCACTAGAGGATTCTGATTTAATAGTTTCTTCCTCGACAATCTCTGGATGAGTAATTTGTGGTTCCGGAGGAATGATTAGTGGTTCGGGATCTTGGAATTGTCCTTGAATATCCTCCGGGTTCTCGGTAGTGAAGTCGGGTTCAAAAAATGGATTATCGGAAATTTGAATTGGAGTACTTGTTCGACTAGATGATGTTTCTAAAGAAAAATCAACGACGACAATATTGGCTAGATGTCTTGATCGAGTTACAGGTGGTGAACGTATGAAAGGTGGTGAACGTTTTGCTCGGTGCATTCACTGAATATCCTATTAGTTATAAAGATAAAAATTATATAAGTTATCAAATTAATAGACTTTTCCGATTTTGCCCACGTTTCGAATAGCCAATAGATGCAGCAGGTAGCCAAGACCCTTTAAATCGGAAGACCACAACTCGCCACTAACAAATCCAACTATTACTACGAACCAGAAAATTTTGGATGTCTATCAATTTAACTGCTTAAAATAATTTTTAGTCGAAATTTTAAAGAAGATAAAGAAAATTCTATGTCCTAAAAACTAGAGCGTCGAGAAATAAGAAAGAAAAAGAGTGCGTCGAAAAATAAAAGGTCGAAAATAAGTAAGCGTCGAAAAATAAAAGTCGAAAAATAATAATAAGAAAGTAGCGCGTCAAAACTTAAAAGTCTAAAAACTTAAATATTAAAACTTGCATCTAAAGATATTAAAGCTTAAAGGAATTCTATATCCAAAACGGCAATAACTTAAAAGTCACTAAAATTTATAAAATATTAAAGCAATAAGCGACGTCGTAAAATTCTAAAGCACCTAAATCTTAGTCTATTTTACGGCAAAGCTTAAAAATCTAGAAATAAAGTAACTACGGCAAAAACTAAGTTTAAAACTAATTACGAACAGCAAATATACAATATACGAATAAACGATTAAAAAGGTACAAAATTTAAAAATAAAACTTAAGTTATAAAAATACAATTTAAAAAAAAATATTATTTTTATATTATTATTTTATAAAAGTATTAATCTATATAATTAATAATGTTATTAAAACTTAATATTACTAATTATAAATTAAAACTAAAACTAAATAAATAATTAAAACCCTAATTAGGTTAAGTAGTAATAATAATAATTAATTATGTTACCTGAACTGTAATTATGGTGTACTAGGTTTTGGACGTGTCAGAGTTTACCATGCGGTCGCATGGTGATATTGCGCATTTCTCATATATTTATCATGGCAATATCCGCCATTTTTAGTCCATTCGGATACGGTTTTGGTTATTATTCGCGAATATTTGAAAGATTATGATTTGAGAGCCGAGAAGTGTTAAATGATTGAATTATGGTGTTTATGGCGCGTTTACAGCAGTTTATGTGTTATTTGTGGATTTGGGACATGACCAGGACTTGTTATGTTTAAAAACGGGCAAGAATTGCTGAAAACAGTTATGCGCGCCGCGCATTGGGGTGCGCACCACCCGGTTCTACTTCAAAATAGATCAGAAGTTATTAATTTTCAAACAGCACTTTTTATGTAGAAGTGCGCGCCGCGTACGTACCTGCGCACCGCGCATTTGGAGTCGGCCAGATTTCTTTTGCTATAAATAGGGAGCAGTTTTCTATTATGAGGGGAATCTTTTTGGCAGCCGATTTTGAGAGCATTAGGGGCGATTTTTAGTCACTTTTGCGGAATTCCAAGGTAACTTTAACGCTCCAATCATTCCGATTTCAAGGATCAATCTCAGCACTCATCAAGATTCATTGTGTTAGGTTGATTCTATTTTATCAAACAATGTTTTCTTTATTATTGGTTATTTTGATTTCTATTGTTGCCATGGTTATTGGCTAAGTTATTTAATGTTTGTCTAGACTTATAAACCTATGTATTGGATGCTACATATCAGTTATACTTTTAATTAATGATGATTTGATGTTTGAATTAAAGAACAATTCTTATTAAAGCTAGACTTTTCGATTCAATTGGTTGTGTATTTATTTGATAGGACGAGAGTTCATTAATTTAATATATAGATTTACAATTGGTTTGTCTTAATTAGTTGTTTGCTTACTCGGAGACGAGAGTAAATTGCATTCAAAAGGCTAGACGAAATAGGGGTGAATTACACACAACGAGAGTTGGTGTGATTGCGATTCAAGTCTTCATCTCAGTTGAGATATTTGGTCACAATTAGGAGGTCTTAGGCTATGGGGAATTCCGTGTCGTGTAATCTTAATTGAAGTGTTTGCACTGGGGAATTTCAGGTGAATCGATTATATAATTCGCATAGGTTAGATAATAACTGGGGCTTAATCTAAATGCATCCAAGACTAGGTGTAAAGAGTCTAGACGAACATTCGTTTTTCCTATTTGATTTAAACTATCTTATTTTATTTGTCTATTTGCTTTAAGGCTTAAATTCTAAAATACCAAAAATATTGTTCTTTTTCTGTTTATAATCAAATCTTGATTTGGCTGATCGTTAAATAAATGCAAAACAAATTTTCTCGTACTTTCAACTTTCATAGATTAACTTAGTTTACTTTTGTTAGTTACAATCTTAATTTTTACGTCTAAACTGTCCTTGGAACGAATACGGATTTACCAACTTTATACTATTGCACGATCGGGTACACTGCCCGTTAGTGTGTAGTAATCCTTTTAACCGGTATTTCGCATTATATAAATTATAGACGCGATTTTACACACCAAGTTTTTGGCGCCGCTACCGGGGACAGTTGTGTCGAAAATTAAGATTGTTATCTAATTGTTCTTAGTTTAGTTTAGTTATAGTTTATTATTTCTTTTCGTTTATTCTCAGTTGAATCGGTGCGTTTAATCAGTTGTTAGTTGTGATTTCGCAGATAACAGGTAGTGCATGCCACATACGCGTTCTTCTAATTATCCGATTCTTCAACCATTTGCAGAACCCGAAAGAGAGTTATTCAGAGCATTAAGTCAAGAGCAACAGTCTGCAGTGGATTCATCTTTTTCTTCGAGTGCTAATATAAATATTTTAGGTAGTAGTTCTGAGACTGTAGTGCCCGATACACCACCTAAAATCAGAGAAGAAGAAGAATCTTATGTTTCATTAGATCTTTTCGAGACTGAAGATATGGCTGACCAAGCTGATCAACCAAATCGTCCTCAGACTATGGCGAAAAAGTTGAAGGCCACCCGAGGGGGCCAAGGCAATTTGATTACTCAACCGAACATCACTCAGCCTTTTCAAATTACAGGTCTGATTCTGAGTTTGATTTCTTCTGACTGCCAATTTCATGGCAAGGATAGTGAGGATGCTAACGAGCATCTTCGTATTTTCAATGATGTTTGCAACTTGTTCAAACTGCATGAGGTTGCCGATACTTCGATTAAGACTAGGCTTTTTCCATGGACTCTTAAGGGAAAAGCTAAGAGATGATTAGATCAGCAACCAGAAGGAGCGATTACTTCTTGGGATACGTTGGTAGATAAGTTCTTATCAAAGTTTTTCTCTGCGTCTCGAGCTGCTAGACTTCAAGCAGATATTTCGCAATTCAGACAAAAGAGCAGTGAGACATTGTTTGATGCTTGGGACCTTTATTCTAATATGTTATGCTCGTGTCCGCAACACGGTTTGAATGATTTACAAAAGGTCCAGATTTTCTATAAGGGGTGTGACATACCAACTCGTCAGAGTATTGATCAAGCAGCAGGTGGAACTTTAATGGATAAGACCGAAGAAGAGGCTCTTGAGATTATTGAAAAGCAAGATGCTTACACTCACGAATGGCATCAAGATCATGAGTCAACTCGTTCAGCGTCAGTTAAGAGAACCGAAACCACTGGTGCATATGATGATTATGGGTCTATTAATGCTAAGTTAGACAAATTTGGTAGACACTTGGAGAAGTTGGAGAAGGACATGCATGGTATTAAGGTTGGTTGTGAGTATTGCAGGGGATTACATTTAGGCAAAGATTGTGATGCAGGTTTAACTATGAACCAGAAAGAAGAGATCGCTTATATTAGTCAACAGAACAACAATCAGTTTCAGGGACTTGCGCAGTTTAATAGGAATTTCAACAATCCCTATAATCCTCAAGGTAATCAAGGTTCGAGGTTCCAGCCAGGTTCTAGTGGAGGATATCAACAACAAGCTCCCGGATATTTTCAAAAGCCCCAAGCCGAAGAGAAAAAGTCCAACCTTGAAGCTATGAACGAGAAGCTTGTGATGTCTCAAACTCAGCTTGTTACTACTGTTACTCAAAACAATGAGAAGAATGATCAAATGTTTCTAAATCAACAAGCGGATATTCAGAATTTGGAGAAACAAATTGGTCAACTTGCTAATTAGAATAATGAGAGGAAACTGGGGGAGTTACCGAGTAAGACAGATAATAACCCGAAGAATGGGCACGTTAATGCTATCACCACCAGAAGTGGTTTAGCATATGATTCACCGTGGAAGCCTGACGAGTATGATTTGCGAGTACCGTTAGTTAAGGATAGTGAGCCTGTTGTTGTTAGTGAACTGGAGGAGGAAAAGGAGCCGGAACAGGTGATTGAGAAAGTTGTGAGGGTACCGGAAACTATTGCTGCTAAACCGGTAGTTAAAGGGAATCAACCACCGCTCCCATTCCCGAGGAAGTAGAGATTGGAAAAGCTGGAGGCAGAAAAGTCCAAGTTCATGGACTTGATTTAAAAAGTTAACATTAATTTGCCTTTTATTGATGTGATTGCAGGTATGCCCAAGTATGCATGGTTTCTTAAGGACTTGCTAACTAACAGGAAGAAGCTGAAGAACATGTCTTCAGTAAGGTTGAATGCTGCATGCTCAGCGGTAGTTGCAAACAAGCTTCCCGAGAAGCTTGAGGATCCTGAGAGTTTTACCATTCCTTGTTTACTGGGTAATTTGGATTGTATGAGGGCGTTGGCAGATTTGGGGGCTAGCATAAATTTAATGCCATATTCTACTTATTTAAAGCTAGACCCCGGGGAGTTAAAACCCACGCGTATGGCTATTCAGCTAGCGGACCGCTCTATTAAATTCCCTCGTGGAATTATCAAGAATATGCTAGTTAAGACCGGGTCATTGATTTTCCCGGCCGATTTCGTGGTGTTGGATATGGAAGTGCATGAGAGGATTCCACTTATTTTGGGTCGGCCATTTTTAAATACTGCTAGGTGTATCATTGATGTCTATGGCCAACAGTTGACCCTTAGGATAGATGATTTGCATGCAACTTTCTCAATCGACCATGCTTTAAAATACCCTGCCTACACTGATGATACATGTTATTTTCTTAACACTGTGAATGTCCAGTCTGAGTTTTTGCAGGAATTCCCAGAGTTACAGGGTTCAGGAGAATGTTCATTGGTCGAAATTGATGAAGAGTTGCAGGTTGAGGAGGTGGATATTTTGACCACCTTGATGGAAAACGGCTATGAGCCGACTGAGGAGGAGTTCAAAGAACTCGAATGTGATGTGGATTACCGGAGCAAGTCTTCAATTGAAGAACCTCCCGAGTTAGGATTGAAGCCACTTCTAGATCATTTGGAATACGCTTATTTGCAGGAGGAATCTAAGCTCCCGGTAATTATTTCTTCTTCTCTTACTACAGGTCAGAAAACTGAGCTTGTAACCATGCTCAAGGCCCATAAACCGGCCATTGCATGGAAAATTCACGACATCAAGGGTATTAGTCCCTCCTATTGCACCCACAAAATCCTAATGGAGGAAAACTCCAAACCTGTGGTGCAACGTCAAAGGAGGTTGAACCCGCACATGCAAGATGTCGTGAAGAAAGAGATCATTAAGCTCCTCAATGCAGGTCTGATTTACCCGATCTCTGATAGTCCGTGGATTAGCCCGGTACACTGTGTACCGAAGAAAGGTGGTATGATTATTACCACCAATGATAAAAACGAGTTAATTTCCACTCGGACTGTCATGGGGTGGGGTGTTTGTATTGACTATCGAAAGTTGAACGACGCCACACGCAAAGACCACTTCCCATTACCTTTCATGGATCAAATGCTAGAGAGGTTAGCGGGAAACAGCTTTTATTGTTTTCTTGATGGTTTTTGGGCTATTTCCAAATTCCTATCTCGCCCGAGGACCAGGAGAAAACTACTTTCACGTGCCCGTATGGCACATTCTCATACCGACGCATGCCCTTTGGCCTTTGCAATGCTCCGACCACTTTTCAAAGGTGCATGATGGCCATATTCCACGATATGATAGAGGATTGCATGGAGGTGTTCATGGATGACTTTTCGGTCTTCGGTGACACTTTTGATTCATGCCTTCTTAAATTAGAACGGATGTTGGAGAGGTGTGAGAAGTCTAATCTTGTGCTCAACTGGGAGAAGTGCCATTTCATGGTGCAAGGAGGTATAGTCCTCAGGCACAAGATTTCTAAGAACGGTATCAAGGTGGATCCTGCGAAGGTAACGGCTATTAAGAACCTTCCACCTCCCACCGATGTTAAGGGTGTTCGGAGTTTTCTCGGGCACTCCGGTTTTTACCGGCATTTCATTAAGGATTTTTCTAAGATTGCTAACCCGATGAACAAACTCCTCGAAAAAGACACACCATGGAACTTCTCCGATGAGTGCCAAAAGGCATTCGAACTTCTTAAGGAGAAACTGATCAATGCACCCATCATAATTGCTCTGAATTGGTCCCTTCCATTCGAGCTTATGTGTGATGCATCCGACTTTGCTGTTGGCTATGTTTTTGGCCAAAGGGTCGAGAAACATTTCTGACCCATTTATTATGCAAGCAAGACCTTGCAAGAAGCACAATTGAATTATACTACCACTGAAAAGGAGCTCCTTGTGGTGGTCTTTTTGTTTGATAAGTTCCGGTCCTACTTAGTCTTATCTAAGACTATAGTCTTTACGGACCATTCTGCTCTAAAGTACCTTTTCGCTAAATCAGATGCTAAACCTAGACTGCTTAGATGGATCTTGCTTTTGCAAGAATTCGATGTTGAGATCCGGGATAAAAAAAGGTGCCGAGAACTTAGCGGCCGATCACCTTTCACGTCTTGAGAATCCCTCCCGTGAGGTTCTCGATGAGACTACTATTCATGATGATTTTCCCGATGAATATCTCATGAAGGTGGAAGAGTGTGAAGACCCTTGGTTCGTTGATTTTGCTAATTACTTGGTTGGGGGGTTCTTAGAAAAAGGTTGGTCACATCATAAACGTAAGAAATTCTTTAGTGACCTTAAGTATTATTTTTGGGAGGACCCTTATCTCTTTAGGCGGTGTTCCGATGGAATGATCCGCCGATGTATTTCCGGAAAGGAATGCGAGTGCATTCTTATCCAATGTCATCATGGACCGACGGGTGGGCATTATGGTCCCCAAGTTACGGGGCGAAAAGTCTTTGAGGCCAGTTTTTATTGGCCTACTATCTTCAAGGATGCCCACCGAATTTGTCAATCGTGCGATGCTTGTCAACGGGCGGGCCAAATCACCCAACGAGATGAGATGCCTCAAAATGTAATCCAAGTTTGCGAGGTTTTTGATATATGGGGGATTGACTTCATGGGCCCGTTCCCGAAATCCAATAATAAGCTCTACATTCTCGTTGCCATCGATTATGTTTCGAAATGGGTCGAAGCACAAGCTTTGCCCACTAATGATGCACGGGTTGTAGTTTCGTTTCTTAAACAACTCTTTTCTCGGTTTGGTGCCCGAAAGCTTTAATTAGTGATCGGGGAACTCACTTTTGCAATGCCCAACTTGAAAAGGTGTTGAAGCGATATGGGGTGACCCATAAAGTTTCGACATCCTACCATCCTCAAACCAATGGGCAAGTCGAAAACACCAACCGAGCTTTAAAGAGGATTCTTGAAAAAATAATTGGTTCTAATCCTAAAGAGTTGTCGTTTAAGCTTGATGATGCCTTATGGGGATTTAGAACGGCGTACAAAACGCCAACCGGAACCACTCCTTTTCGGTTACCTTATGGTAAAGCATGTCATCTTCCGGTAGATATAGAACACAAAGCTTTTTGGGCTCTCAAAACGAGCAATCTTGATCTTAAGGAGGCGGGACGCCTTCGTTTGAGCCAATTAAATGAGCTAGAAGAGTTAAGGCTAGATGCTTATGAAAACTCATTGATTAGTAAGGAAAGGACAAAGAAGTGGCACGATAGTCGTTTAAAAGATCCTAAGGAATTTAAGGAGGGGGATCGTGTGCTTCTTTTCAATTCACGGTTTCGTTTGTTTCCAGGAAAGTTAATGTCTAAGTGGTCGGGACCCTTTATTGTTCGTAAGGTTTATCCCCATTGGGCGGTTGATTTGGTTAACTCGAAGGGAGAAAAATTTAAGGTTAACGGTCATCGGATAAAGCATTATGTCGATGGACCGCAAGAGGTGGATGATGAGGTTAAACTCATCTTTACCTCCACCGACGCATGATAATCTTGGTGGTAATTGTTTGTTGTAGAGTTTGTATACTTTTTGCTTTTGTTTTGTATATTTAATGCTTGAAACAGGTGCAATTTGATCAACGGTATTGTTTTTGGTTCATGGAGAATTGATTTAGATGAGTGAAATGAGCTAAGTGTGATAAAACAATTAAAAATTCGATTCTGGGCATATGCGGGCTGCGCACTTCCACGCGCACCGCGCGATTGTGAAGGAAAATAGCTGGAAGTTTTGTGAATTCTCTGACCTCGTTTCATGTTATAACGCGCACCGCACATAACTACGAGCACCGCGCAACTCGTATACGCTATAAAACGCTCCGCGCGGGTCCTTGCGCGCCGCGCATATCCCCTTATCAGACCCGTTCGCTGTTTTTAGGACCCGAACCAAACTTTTATAACCCGAATTCCAAATGGGTCCAGTCGATTTTTAAGGGTTTTTAAGGCTATTTTATACCATTTTACACCCACTTTAACACACACAGACACATACGATCGATTTGTAAGGGCTAGGGTTTCTTCAAAGTTCAAACTTTTTGTGATTTTCTCTCAAATTACTTGTGAATCAAGCCTCCTAGGATCCGTTTATCTTACTCTTGCACTTATTTTCATCTCTATTTGTGTTAGTTATGCTTTAATTGATGATTAATTGAAAGTCAAGTGTGGGGTTAACCCTAAATTGTTAAATGCTTAATGATTCACATGATTAGTGTTAATAATGCCTAATATGCTTTGTTTGTAAGAAGTTTACATGTGATTAGTGCATATTATTGATGCTAGGGTTTGCTATGAGATTAAGTACGAATTTGAAGTTTTAATTTGGGGTTTTGTGTGTGAGATGGTTAATGGAGGTAGTTCATGATAGTGTGGGGTAATTTGGGCGGGTCAAGTGTGAAGTTACTTGGTTTTTGATGTTTTGAGTTGGATTGCTAATTAAGTTAATAATTTTGAGTATGTTTGAGCATGTTTGGAGCTTTTCATGCGTTGTAGTGTTTTCAAAGATGATTTTGAGTTAGTTCAAGTTTATGTACATGAATTGCTAAGCCTAGTTTGTTTGGAAATTTAATTTTATTGATACTTTGATTCTAGCTTTTCATGTAACATGGAATGATTGTTTAGATTGGTTGCGAAGGATAGTGTTATTTTGAGACATGCTCTTATGTGATGTTTAATTAGAAAAGGAAAATGAGTAAAAGAGGATGTTTACGAGTTTAAATTTAGCTAACACTAACTTTTGAGTTTTTGTGGTTGTTTTGTGGTTAAAATTTTGAATGCAGAGTCAAGCAAAGCGTACTAGAACCGGACCAAGTGCTTCAGTAGAAGCACAAGCACCGCAAGAGGATCCACGGGATTGGATTGAGTACGTCAGGAATGAGTACCCGACTGAGTTTGCAAGGATAAATGATCGGGTTATTGGTCTCACTTGGTACTTTGATTGGAGCTTTCTTGAGGAAGCTCAAGTTCGTCGAGAGTTTGATTCTATGCTAATGTTGTCTTATAACAACACGATTCTCCGCCCGTGGGAGAGGGTGTTTTCGCTTCATGATGATATTTATCCGTTGTTATGCAAGGAATTTTTCTCTTCTTTGGTGGTTACTAATACCCGGGATCCGAATGAGCGTAATTTTATGCGGTTTTGTTTGGGCGGCCAAAATCAAGCGATGAGTCGGTCTTAAATTGCTCGAGCTTTAGATTTGTATCCGGAATTGGATAATATCCGACTTTCGAATTATTTGATTAGGACTGAATTTTAAAAGCATGAGCCTTTTAACACTGTTGCTTTTTGGGGTAGATTGACTGGAGGTGAAATTTTTCATGCAGGAAGAGTAAGCTATGAGAAAATTAAATTACCATTCGATCGGTTGTTGCAAAGGTTGGTGGCTTGTACTTTTAATGCGCGGGTATATAGGAATGAGAAACCAAATAATAAGGATTTGTGGTACATGGATCAAATCAAGAGGGGGAAGCATACTGACATTGTTGGTTCTATAGCTACTTACTTGAGCAAATGTGCAAGCAATACGGCTCCGGGAAAGAAGCTCTTGGGTTGCCATTATATTACTATGTTTGCGAGAAAGTTTAATGTGGATTTTAGCAGGTTGCGTACGACAGATTAGAGTATGCCAGTTTTTGGTTCGATGTTCTATACTAATGGGAAGATTTTGATGCACGATTTTGAAAATCGATTGGTGATGTATCGGGAACATGTGGGTTCTGGTGCGGCAGGTACGAGTGCAGCTGGGGCTGCAGGTGGTTCTTCATCGGGACCTAACACGGGAGCTGGTCCATCTGCTAGTACACATTTTGAAGGTTCTTGGTACCCGAGTCAGGAAGGTTGGGACAGTCTGATAAACAGTGTGAACAGAATGGGTTTAGATTATGGCGATGTTGTAGGTCAGGTAGAAAATCATGTGTATCAGTATACTATGGATCAAGCTGATAATGCGGAGTTTCATCGTGACATTCGTAGGCATACCGAGGTGGTGGAAAAGCATAATGACGAGAATAGTCGACACAATGCTCAGATGTGGGAGAGTCAGCAGCGAACGGAGGAGCTCTCAAGAGCTACTCATTATGATACAGGGATGATTGCATATGGTGTCGATTGGCAGCGCCATAATTCGCGTTTGTATTTTTCTAACCCGGAGCAGTATTATGGTACGGCGAGTCAGGAGTCGGTTTATTATTATGATCAGAACCGTCCTGAGCATCCGCCGCGTTATAGAGAGACAGAGGCTATGAAGGATGCACAGTTGAGGTTCCAGCAGGAGTATCCGGGCGGGCGTCCGAGCAGGAGCGGTTGGGAACCTATGGATGGTCGTTTAATGATTACCAGGGTTGAGGGCCTGCGTGCCTGTTGATCATGTTGTATTTGTTTGCAAACATTTTATTTGGTTCTGTACTTTGATACCTATTTTCTTTAATTATGTACTGTGGATTTATTCGGGGACAAGGCGTTTCGGTACCGGGTGGTGCCACCTTGTCCCGTTTTATGTAGTTTCTTTTATGTTTGTTAGGTTTGTTGGTGAAACGATTTTTTTCAAATCTGGCATTAAGTTCAGCAAAACTGCATGATTGATGATAGTGGTGTGATGATCGGAAATGGACGATGTTCTTCTGCTGGCAGTCAGTTCAGCGCCATCTGTCACTGGCATTCCGCAATCAGTGGTTAATCTCGATAAGTTTTTATATTTTCTTTCTCACATAACCCTTTCGATTTTTATCTAATTTTGATCTCAAGTGATGGGGACATTACTTGATCTCAAGTGTGGGGTGGGGGATGTAAAATCTCTCGGGTTGGTTGTTAATGGAATCATCATCATATTAGTTTTGATTTTTTAAAAAAAGACTTGACATTTCACGGGGTTTTGGTCGTAAAAAAAAATGAAAAAATTAGGGGTAAAATAAAAAAAATAGAAAAGTTAGTTAAAAAAAAAAAAAAACCTAAAAAAACAATTGAAAATTCGGCCAAAACCTTTATTATGAAAATTGGCTTGGTATTTTATGGCATCTTTCGTAATTTCAAAGAAGCCAAAATTGTTTCACATGTTCATTACCATTGGACATGAAATCCTACGAGTTCGGGGAACTCAATAGTAGGTCACCTGTACCAAAACGGGTGTAAACCGTGAGAGAGCGGTGATTGCATAGCGTGATTGTGACCGAATCACGTGTCAGATCAAAAACTTTTGGTTACTTAGTATAGCAGACTTCCGAAACTATACTATTTTATTATTACATCATCTAATGGTGTGATACTGTGGGAAGAGGAGCCTTGAGCTTCACCAGTGTTGTCCTTTTTAGGAACAATAGCTACGTGCTTGTGTTTCCTTAGACACCCAAAGGTTTTTGGGATTTAAATCGAGTGTCAATTGAAATAGATTGGCATTCCCGAGTGACTCAGATCCACTCATTAAGGAAGTAAAGTCTTCCGACCGTTTAACTTGGTACGTATACCTCTTAAGCTGTACCATTTCATTACCCATCATTTTACGATGAGGTACTGTTAGAGGTGAAAGTCTTGAACTTTCAAAACATGTTCATTATTTTGAATGTGAAATCCAACATGAACATAAAAATTCATACGTAGGTCACTTGCACCAAGGCGAGTGTCAACCGTATGAACGGTGATAGTAGCGTGTGGTCGAAACCGGACCATGCGCTAGATCGAAAACTTTAACAGGGCGATCCTCATTGTTTCTCCTAACAAGGACAATGTTGCACCCAACCACTTTATTTAACCACACAGGATGTATCTATTCCATCCTTAAGGGAGTCAAGTCTCCTGAACGACACACTTGCTGATTTGTTTCAGAAGTTGTAGTCCAGACCAGTTGTAGGATGACGAAAAATCTTGAAAAGTCATTGCTAAAATCTACAGGAAATCTACCAGACCTCAACATCAAATAGGGAAACTGGTAGTCAAAGCTTATCTCATTGAGGGAGATTTACTAGCTAAATGGGAAGCGCACCATGATACAAAAAATGTCAGTGATTGATCAGATTCCCAGTGGATAACCTCCGGAAAGGTAAGATATCAGCTTTTAAGCCTGATGAATTTCAATCTTTATGGTTGACTTAACGGATTAGATGATTACCTCATGTTTATCGATGATATCTGGATGTAATGTGTATCCTCCTAAGCACATTATTTTCTTACCGACATCTCACGATGTTAGGTACTGTGGGAGGCATTGGCTTGACCAATCGCGGGGTAACCCGTACGGTTCTTTAGTTCGTGTGTTTCACCTTCTCGGCTCATGGCTTCCACTTGTATCCCTTGTTTCATATATTTGAAGACATTATCAGGATCGAGATTCTCTACATTTATTTGGATTACATATTTAGTGCACGTTGTTCGAGTTATTTTTATTGTGCCGATACTTTAATTGGGGATGTTGGAGATTTCGGGATTACAAGTGGAAGCCACATGGTTAATTTGTTCTCTTTAAACCGTACCCACGCTAGTTTCTCTTTTGGTTCATGTTCGTTGGTTCTACTTACACTTATGAAGACGTTATCACTTAGTAGAAGATTATTTTCGAGTCGACATTGATTGAGGACAAGCAAGACTCTAGTGTGGGGCGATTTGATATTGCGCATTTCTCATATATTTATCATGGCAATATCCGTCATTTTTAGTCCATTCGGATACGGTTTTGGTTATTATTCGCGAATATTTGGAAGATTATGATTTGAGAGCCGAGAAGTGTTAAATGATTGAATTATGGTGTTTAAGGCGCGTTTACAGCAGTTTATGTGTTATTTGTGGATTTGGGACGTGACCAGGACTTGTTATGTTTAAAAACGGGCAAGAATTGCTGAAAACAGTTATGCGCGCCGCGCATTGGGGTGCGCACTGCGCGGTTCTACTTCAAAACAGATCAGAAGTTATTAATTTTTGAACAGCACTTTTTATGTAGAAGTGCGCGCCGCGCACGTACCTGCGCACCGCGTATTTGGAGTCGGCCAGATTTCTTTTGCTATAAATAGGGAGCAGTTTTCTATTATAAGGGGAATCTTTTTGGCAGCCGATTTTGAGAGCATTAGGGGCGATTTTCAGTCACTTTTGGGGAATTCCAAGGTAACTTTAACACTCCAATCATTCCGATTTCAAGGATCAATCTCAGCACTCATCAAGATTCATTGTGTTAGTTTGATTCTATTTTATCAAATAATGTTTTCTTTATTATTGGTTATTTTGATTTCTATTGTTGCCATGGTTATTGGCTAAGTTATTTAATGTTTGTCTAGACTTATAAACCTATGTATTGGATGCTACTTATTAGTTATACTTTTAATTAATGATGATTTGATGTTTGAATTAAAGAACGATTCTTATTAAAGCTAGACTTTTCAATTCAATTGGTTGTGTATTTGTTTGATAGGACGAGAGTTCATTAATTTAATACATAGATTTACAATTGGTTTGTCTTAATTGGTTGTTTGCTTACTCGGAGACGAGAGTAAATTGGATTCAAAAGGCTAGACAAAATAGGGGTGAATTACACACAACGAGAGTTGGTGTGATTGCGATTCAAGTCTTCATCTCAGTTGAAATATTTGATCACAATTAGGAGGGCTTAGGCTACGGGGAATTCCGTGTCGTGTAATCTTAATTGAAGTGTTTGAACTGGGGAATTCTAGGTGAACCGATTATATAATTAGCATAGGTTAGATAATAACTGGGGCTTAATCTAAATACATCCAAGACTAGGTGTAAAGAGTCTAGACGAACATTCATTTTTCCTATTTGATTTAAACTATCTTATTTTATTTGTCTGTTTGCTTTAAGGCTTAAATTCTAAAATACCAAAAATATTGTTCTTTTCTGTTTATAATCAAATCTTGATTTGGCTAACCGTTAAATAGCCGCAAAACAAATTTTCTCGTACTTTCAACTTTCATAGATTAACTTAGTTTACTTTTGTTAGTTACAATCTTAATTTTCACATCTAAACTGTCCTTGGAACGAATACGGATTTATCAACTTTATACTATTACACGATCGGGTACACTGTCCGTTAGTGTGTAGTAATCCTTTTAACCGGTATTTCCCATTATATAAATTATAGACGCGATTTCACACACCACATGGGTTTTAAGGCCTGGGCTCATGCGGTCGCATGAGCATCAACCTGGAGTGCAGAATCAAATTCGTGCAGGCTCAGATCGTTTTTTATATTTTTTTTATGTTTTTAATTTATAATTTGATTTTTAATTTTACAAAATAATTATATAAATTATATTTTTAAGAACTAAATTAAAAAATATACTTTTATACTTTTTATAAAAGATATTTTTTTAAAACATTTAAATAGATATATATTATTATTTTCTTTTTATGTTTTTGTATTTTTAATATTTAAAACGTATTTTTACAAAAATAAATTAAAACTTAATAAATTTTTTTTTATAGAAAAATAGCGTTTCGCTTTCGCTTCCCCGGCAGCGGCGCCAAAAATACTTGATGTTATGTGAGGTGTATACGAAATAGTTATATTTTTACTACGAAATACTATTAAATACGATACAATTTTACACAAGTTATTTATTTATTTATTTATTTATTTATAGAGTGGATATACCTAAACCTTGCTACAACACTATAGGCAGTGTACCTAATCGTACAGTAGTGTAGTTTTTAGTAAGTCCGGTTCGTCCACAGAGAACTAGCCAAGTTTAATGCTATATTTTTAAAACTATATTTGTAATAGTATTATTATTATTATAAAAAGGGGGTTTTACCGTTTAATGACCGGTTTGTCGATTTTATGTCTTAAGTCGCAATTAAAACCTAATGTAAAATATTAAATATACAAATGACTTAATTTAAAGCGTAAAGTAAATGACGATAATTAAAATGCGATAATTTAAAGTGCGATAAATAAAATGACGATAAATAAAATTGCGATAATTAAAAGTACGATAATTAAAAGTGTAATAAATAAAATGACAATAAATAAAAGTGCGATGAGATATAAAATAAAGGAATTATGCTTATTTAAACTTCCGTAATCATGATGTTCGACGTGTTGATTTTAATTTATTACCATGGGTTAATTGTCCTTTATCCTGGATTATTCGATATGTCCATCTGGTTTTTGTCCATAACAGTCCATCAGTCATAAATATAAAGTGCGAGTGTCCTCGTCAAATTATCCTTATACCCGAAGTCAAATATTCCAACTAATTGGGGACTTTAACTGTAATAAGGTTTTAATACACTGTTAATGATTACACAGGGTTATCGACTGTGTGCAATCCAAGGTTTTAATAATTTATTAATAATTACACCAAGTGTCCTTGTATGTAATCCACCCCTGTTTTAATGAGTCCATTGACTATTAATCCATTCCCGTGTCCGGTTAAATGAACGATTATTAGTACTTATAAATATCCCGCCCATCGTGTCCGATCGAGTGTATGTGGTTATTTATAATTACATCAAATTGTAAATCTCTATATTAAATTAATGAATTATCATTCAGTTAAACAAATATAAAGCCCATTAATAGTCCATAGTCCAATTTCTGCAAGTGTCGGTCTTTTGTCCAAACCCCAATTATGGTACAAAGCCCAATTACCCCGTCTTAATATTTAATCCAACATCATGATTACTTCAATTTAAATAAGCATAATAATAACTTAGCTACGAGACATTAATTTAAAAAGGTTGAACATAACTTACAATGAGTATTAATCACGTAGCGTTACACGGACAGAATTTCGACTTATAAACTTACAACATTCGCCACTATAACCTTATTATTATTAAACTTTAATATTAAAATTATAATTAAAATATAAATATATATATATATATATATATATATATATATATATATATATATATATATATATATATATATATATATATATATATATATATATATATTAAGAGAGTGAGAGATAGATAATATATGGTGTGTTAAATTCATCCGAAAAATGCTGAATTTATAGAATGTGGCATGCTACAGTAACTCATGCGAGTGCATGACTTTTGTGCCTTTTGGCCATGCGATCGCATGACCAGCTGTTCCAGCTCAGATTGAGTTTTAAACGTGGGCTGCGCGTATTTATTTAATATATAATATAATATATATAATTTTATATAATTAATTATATATTATATTATATTCTTGTGCATTGTTGACTTGTAATTTTAGCTCCGTTGCTCACGCATTGATAGTTGGTTCATGTCCCGGTTCTGGATTTTCGAACGTCCTTGCGTACGATTTAATATCTTGTACTTTGCATTTCGCGACTTGTACTCTTGTAATTTTTAGATGTTTCTCATCAATAAATTGAACCACTTTGATTGTAACTTGTACGTTTTAGCTTTTTGGTCATTTGCGTCTTCAAATCGTCGTTTTCTTCTTTTGTCTTCGTACTTATTTATTTAAACGAATATTACATAAAAATAGAAATATTACAACTAAAAGCTTTACATATTGGAAGGATATTGTGCCTAAATATATGTTCATTTGGAGCACTATCATCTGCCAATGCTTCTATTGAACTAAGACTACCCAAAAAACATGAAATTGTGAAACTTCCTGGATCTGAGAGTTTTTCTGGTAGCTTATTCAATAGCACTGCAGAACAATTAGCATTCATAGTAACAGCCGAGAGTTCTTCCATTTTCTTTCTATTTGTGATTAGATATTTCAGGAATTTGGCATATCTTGGCATTCTTGAAATCACATCAATGAAAGGAAGATTGACATTTATTTGTTTAAACATATCCAAGAATTTGGATTACTCGGCTTCAAGTCTTTCTTTTCTCATTTTACTTGGATAAGGAAATGGTGGTTGGTATGGTTTAGCATAAGGTTTAGCCTTAACTGTTGTGACGCCCCGTACTAAATCATCATGTACGGACCATCAACAACAGGATCATTACAAGGTTAAGTACTATATGCGTTTTCAAAACAGAGTTTACATTCATAAATAAAAGTGACGTCATAACATACGTCAATTGTTTTACAAATCAAAAGTATGCTTCGCTAAGTAGAAGCATTAAATAAGTGTACGTGACCATAATGGTCGTTACATAACA
This sequence comes from Rutidosis leptorrhynchoides, assembly GCF_046630445.1. Taxonomy (NCBI): domain Eukaryota; kingdom Viridiplantae; phylum Streptophyta; class Magnoliopsida; order Asterales; family Asteraceae; genus Rutidosis; species Rutidosis leptorrhynchoides. The sequence continues at coordinate 509,434,958 of NC_092336.1, forward strand.
TAAGTTCATAAGTAAAAAGTTTGAATGCAACATAAGTAGTCATGCGATAACAACTCTAGGCAGCGGGTTCTACAGCACGACTAGTAAGATAGCGGAAGCGACTTCAAGCACCTGAGAAAATACATGCTTAAAAAGGTCAACACAAAGGTTGGTGAGCTATAGTTTAAGTATAACAGTAATGTAAGTAGGCCACGAGATTTCAGTGCTACAACGAGCGTTTCAAAAGTATGTAAAAGTATATGCTAAACCGTGGGCACCCGGTAACTAACTTAACATTTAATGTACCCCCTTAAAGTGCACTTGGCAAGTGCGTATAACCTCGAAGTATTAAACACTCGTTAAATGCTAGCGCTACTAGCCCGAGTGGGGATGTCAAACCCTATGGATCCATATCTAAGATTCGCGTTCACGGTTCAAAAACCAATGATTAAACGTTACCGAGCTAAAGGGAATGTTTCTGCCGTTATATAACCCACACATATATAAGTTTAAGTACTCGTGCCTAGTATGTAAAACATAAAATCCGCATGTATTCTCAGTTCCCAAAATAAGTTAAAGTAAAAAGGGAATGCTATAACTCACAATGATTAGTAGTAATGGTAAGGTAGTAGTCGGAAAGTGGTGTGCAAGTAACGGTCCAAACGTCCTCAACCTAAGTCAAATAGCACTAAGTCAATAAGTCGTCTCAAAAGGTTTATAAGTACGTAATTAAGGTCATAAGTGTCATCATCAATCATCATTAAACAAAAGGTAACAAGTAAGACTCGTTTATGAAAGTCGTTTAAAACAAAGGCTAACTTCGGTCAGTCACCACGGCCTCTACCCTTACTGAATTAAGGTGAGACCAGTGGTCATGGCTCCGTCTATGAGTTCCTTAAGTGTGGTAAAATTTACAGAAGCAAACTCGTCTTTGTTTGACCGTGGCGACGGTCTAAGTGCGAGTAGGTCAGAAATTTCTGCACAACGTTAAAGGACATGGTAACGATCGGAGGGCCATAAATCCTAAACCGTAACTCGGATTAAGACGAGTCCTATATGAAAAGTTATCTACTCGAAAAGTTCTATCTAAAAATCAAGGTTAGAACAGCCCAGGTCTACTGGTCTGTTCCAGAAGCAGTAGGTCAGAAACTTTTGGACAGAACAGTGGGTTTTGGAGAGTTCCGGTTGTCTCGGTGCTTGATGTTCATCACGGTTCTCATCCTTGATGCGTATAGCTTCAAGTGTACAACTCGTTGATGTGTTAACATCATTTTGACCAAGGTTTGTCCATCATAACTCAAGTGCAAGTGTTGTAAGTGTTTGATGAACCAAGGTTACATGTAAGTTTATGAACAAGTTCATGAACACTAAGAAAGATCACAACCAAGTGTTGGATCCATGATACTTGCACCAAAGTGTAAGCTCTTGTTGGTTTCATGTCCTTGTTCAAATGTTTAGTAAGCAACTTAACAATAAGAAATAAAGAAAATGAAAGATAAGCCTAAACCAACCATGAAGGTGGTATTCTAGTAACATACAACAAACAAGAACACAAGTAACAAAAATTAAAGATTATAAACTTTAAATCTTTGAAATAAATAAAGTAGAAAGCTAATCTAAACAAGAAGATGATTCATAGTTGCTCTTACTTTTAAAGATTCAACCAAGTTGATCTTTAAGTGAAGTAACTTCAAAGTTACTTCAAGAACTACAAGTAAAGAGTTTATACAACTATGAACTTCAATTCTTTGAAACAAAATATGTAGAACATAACTAGAGAGATTATGTTCTTGATGTTCTTGTTAAATACAAGATATACATGAAGAAATCAAACTAAAAAGTTTGCTTCTTGAAAGCTTGAAAGTAAGTAACAAGTAACTAGAAATCAACACTTGTAAACAAAGATTAAAACAACAAATCATGATGATGATCAAAGGGCTCAAGGCCCACGGTTTTGTTTAGACAAAGAAGAAAGAAAAAAGTCTTTAACTTACTTGCAAGAACAAAGAACTTGAGAGAGAAAAGAAAGAGGGATAATTGCTAGTAATGTGTGTGTGTTTTTGAGAGAGTGTTGTATGTAAGTTGTGAATGAAAAATGGAAACCAAAACACCCCATATGGGCATCAAAATCTCGGCATTCAGCTGAATAGAGAGGGGGAGAGGTTAAGTTTAATGGTTATTAGCATGTAAAGTTCATAAAGGTGGATATAAGAGTTGATTTCATGGGGATTATAAGGCAACTAGATTCCTTAAGCAAGTAACTAGTTAGTTTATGTTTAAATGATACTTACAAGTATGCAAGAGTGGGCTTAATGTCCATTAAAAGAAGTAGGGTGGGCTTGTGAGTCTTATTCAAGAGTCCATTACACTAATTAAAGCCCAAGTTGCAAATAATCCAAATAAGTCCAACTTAAGCCCAAGTAATTAACTAACCATCTTAGTTAATTAAAATGATTAATAAAATTAATCATGAATGTAAATAATACCTTAAAATATTATTCGTGCAAGTTCCGGGTGTCACAAAGACGTTTCGGGCATTTAAAGTTCAAGTACGGGCAATTAAAGCAACATGTAAATGTAATAACATACATTCGTTTAATCAAGCGTATTAATAATAATAATTATTAATAAATAACGTTGGAAAAACCAGGGTCGTTACATTACCCACCTGTTAAAGAAAATTTCGTCCCGAAATTTAAGCTGAAGTAGATGGAGGAGTCGGGAAAAGATGAGGATATTTCCGCATCATTTGATCCTCTCGTTCCCAAGTAAACTCAGGTCCTCGTTTGGCATTCCATCGTACTCGTACAATCGGAATCTTGTTGCGTTTCAAAGTTTTGATCTCACGATCCATAATCTCAACAGGTTCCTCCACAAAGTGGAGTTTGTCATCAATAGTAAGTTCTTCCAATGGTATGATGAGTTCGGGTGCAGCAAGACACTTCTTCAAGTTTGACACATGGAAGGTAGGATGAACTGAGCTCAATTGTGCTGGAAGATCAAGACGATAAGCAACGGGTCCAACACGTTCCAAAATTTCGAAAGGACCAATGTATCGTGGGTTCAACTTTCCACGTTTTCCAAAACGGATCACACCTTTCCAAGGTGCAACCTTCAACATTACACGATCACCAACATTAAATTCAAAGTCTTTCCGTTTAAGATCGGCATAGCTCTTTTGGCGATCACGGGCAGTCTTAAGTCTAGCTTGGATCTGAGCAATCTTCTCCGTGGTTTCGTGAACTACCTCGGGTCCGGTGATTTGCTTTTCGCCTACTTCGGCCCAACAAATAGGAGATCGGCACTTACGACCATACAATGCTTCAAAAGGTGCAGCATTAATGCTTGAGTGATAACTGTTGTTGTACGAGAATTCGGCGAGTGGCAAATGCCTTTCCCAGGCCTTTCCAAAATCAATGACACATGCACGCAGCATGTCCTCCAAGGTCTGAATCGTTCGTTCACTTTGCCCGTCAGTCTGAGGATGATAAGCAGTACTCATGTCAAGACGAGTTCCCATGGCTTCTTGCAAAGAACGCCAAAATCTGGAAGCAAAACGGGGATCGCGATCGGAGATGATTGATAAAGGTACACCATGACGAGATACAACCTCTTTGATGTACAGCTGAGCAAGTCTTTCCATTGTATCAGTTTCCTTCATTGCTAGGAAGTGTGCAGATTTGGTGAGGCGGTCAACAATAACCCAAATAGTATCGCATCCGCCCACCGTCTTCGGCAGCTTAGTAATGAAATCCATTGTGATCCTTTCCCACTTCCATTGTGGGATTTCCGGCTGTTGAAGTAACCCAGAAGGTCTCTGATGTTCGGCTTTGACCTTCGAGCAAGTCAAACACTTACCAACATAAGTCGCAACGTCCTTCTTAAGATTCGGCCACCAATACTGTTCTTTAAGGTCGTGGTACATCTTACCTGCACCGGGGTGAATCGAATATCTCGATTTGTGTGCTTCATCAAGTATCAGGCTTCGCAGATCTCCATAGTAAGGTACCCAAATTCTTCCGGCATAACATCGGAGTCCAGACTCTCTAACCTCGAATCGAGAGACAAGTATGTTCAAATGCTCGTGAGATATGTTCTCCTCCTTGAGAGCCTTAACTTGGGCTACTCTGATCTGGCTGTTGAGGTTCGAATGGATGGTGATGTTCAGAGCCCTAACACGGAGAGGTGCCGTCCTCTCCTTTCGGCTTAAAGCGTCAGCTACAACATTGGCCTTGCCAGGGTGATAACGGAGTTCACAATCGTAGTCGTTGAGCGTCTCGATCCATCGACGCTGTCTCATATTCAATTGCTTCTGATCGAAGATGTGCTGGAGACTCTTGTGATCGGTGAAGATAGTGCTCTTAGTTCTATACAAATAATGTCTCCACAATTTGAGTGCAAAGACAACGGCTCCAAGTTCAAGATCATGTGTAGTGTAGTTCCGCTCGTGAATCTTCAATTGGCGGGAGGCATAGGCAATAACCTTTGATCGTTGCATCAGTACACAACCAAAACCACTCTTCGATGCATCGCAATAAACAACAAAGTCGTCACTGCCTTCAGGAAGTGATAGGATAGGTGCGGAGGTTAACTTCTTCTTCAAAGTTTGGAATGCTGATTCGTGTGTGGGTTCCCAAATGAACTTCTTGCCCTTGTGAGTCAGTGCGGTCAAAGGACGTGCAATCAGAGAAAATCCTTCGATAAACCTTCGATAATAACCGGCGAGACCTAGAAATTGGCGAATATGCGTTGGAGTAGTGGGGGTCTCCCACTTGCTGATGGCTTCAATCTTGGCGGGATCAACTTTGATACCCTGGTCGCTCACAACATGACCCAAAAACTGTACTTCCTTCAACCAAAATTCGCACTTGGAGAATTTGGCATAAAGTTGCTCTTGTCTTAAGAGTTCAAGCACTAGCCGAAGGTGTTGCTCATGTTCTTCTTCGCTCTTAGAGTAGATGAGGATATCATCTATGAAGACGATAACAAACTTATCCAAGTAAGGCTTGCAGACACGATTCATGAGATCCATGAACACGGCAGGGGCATTTGTCAAACCGAATGGCATCACGAGGAACTCATAATGACCATAACGGGTCCTGAATGCAGTTTTCATCACGTCACTTTCCTTCACCCTCAGCTGGTGATATCCGGATCGCAAATCGATCTTTGAATAAACGCTCGATCCTTGTAGTTGATCAAAAAGATCGTCAATTCGTGGAAGAGGATATCGATTCTTGATAGTCAATTTGTTGAGTTCACGGTAGTCGATACACATACGGAAGGATCCATCCTTCTTCTTCACAAACAACACAGGTGCGCCCCAAGGCGAGAAGCTTGGTTGGATAAACCCTCGATCTAATAGCTCTTGTAGTTGACTCTGTAATTCTTGCATCTCGGAAGGTGCGAGTCTATAAGGTGCGCGAGCTACAGGTGCAGCTCCTGGCACTAAGTCAATCTGAAACTCTACTGCTCTCTGCGGCGGTAATCCAGGCAATTCCTCTGGGAAGACATCAGAAAATTCGTTCACAATTCGAACGTCGTTCACGTTCTTCATCTCAGTTTCTACCGCTTTCACATGTGCTAGGACAGCAAAGCGTCCCTTCTTCATAATCTTTTGCGCTTTCACGCAACTAATGAGGTTCAACTTCGAGGTACATCTCTCTCCATAGATAACCAGTGGTTCGCCATCTCCTTGTGGTATGCGAAGTGCTTTATCTCCACAGATAACATCGGCCTTTATCTTGCTCAACCAATCCATACCGACGATCACGTCAAAACTTCCCAGTTTGATAGGTATCAAATCAATTTCGAAATCTGCACCAGCTATGTTGATAATAGCTCCGCGACTAATATGGTCAACCTTTTCAAGTTTTCCATTGGCGACCTCGACAAGCATACTTTCCTTCAAAGGAACTAACGACCAATCTAACTTATCACAAAAATGTCTACACACATAGCTCCTATCGGCACCAGTATCAAATAGGACAGAAGCTAAAAGATTGTTGATCTTGAATATACCTGTCACCAAGTCGGGGTTGTCGCGAGCGTCCCTTGCATTAACATTGAAGGCTCTAGCACGTGGTGGTCCGCCATCCTTACGCTTGTTAGGACACTCGTTTCTGAAATGGCCCGTCTTTCCACATTCATAACACTTCTTAGGCCCATTGTTGTTGTGGTTTGGCTTCACATTCAAAGTGGTAACCTTGCAATCCTTGCCAACATGTCCAGATCGTTGGCACTTCTCACAGATAACATTGCAATACCCAGTGTGGTGCTTGTAGCACCTATTGCATTGTGGTAAGGTTCCTTTGTAGTTCGGATTGGTGCGGTTGTTGTTGTTGGGGTTGGTGTTGTGCATGTTGTTGTTTTGCCTGAACCCTTCATGTCGTTTTGCCGGGTTTTGATCATAGTTCCTACCCCTGTTGTTGTTGTGGTTGTTGTCCCATTTCCTCTTTTCACCACTAACAGTTTCAAACTTAGCCTTCTCCGGCTCGTCCAGGATGATTTGATTCAAGAGAGTATGCGCCATGCGCATTGCTTCGGGAACACTTGGTGGTTTGGATGAGGTAACATTACCCTTGATGGACTTAGGAAGTCCCGAGAAGTATTTCTCCAAACGCTTAAATTCGGGGGTGACCATGGTTGGACACATAAGAGCCAATTCCAAAAACCTACGGTTGTAGCTGTTAAGGTCGTTCCCTACGGTTTTCAATTGCATAAATTCGATTTCCATCTTTTGAATCTCGGTTCTCGGACAGTATTCCTCGATCATAGCACATTTAAATTCTTCCCAAGGCGTAGCATACGCTTCATCAATTCCTTTCGCTTGGGCCATGGTATTCCACCATGTGAGCGCGCCATCAGACAGCGTGCAAGATGCAAATTTCGTTTTGTTAGCCTCAGAACAATTGCTAACCCTGAATACCGATTCCAACTTTTCGAACCATCTGGTGAGACCGACGGGTCCCTCAGTGCCACTGAAGTAGTGTGGCTTGCAGTTTTGGAATTCCTTGTAAGTACACCCATCTCGGACGACAGGTGGATTGACAGGTGGTGGTGGTGGAACTTGGGGTTGTCTGTCAGCTAGTGCAGCAGCGACTCGCTCGTTAATCATTTCCTCAATTTGTGCCGCGGTAGGGATAGATCTCCCGTTGGCCATGATGTTCTATACAGACATTTTGACTCAAGTCAAAATCCATTATGCAAATAATAATAATATAGTATATAACAACCAACATGAAAGCAGCACAACACATGTTGATTAAGTAATGCAAGCATACATAAGTACCACAAAACCATGATATGATAATGTAAATAGAACACTTGCGCACAAAGTAACAACACAAATTCCATTCATTACAGATAATAAGTTCATACATTACAATAAGTTCGTACATTACATAAGTGAAATATGAAATTACAAAAGAGATTACAATACAGAATCTAGTACAAAGTCCTACGGCGATGGTGGGTACAAGATGTCCAAAACATGAGTCATCTGCTCCTCGAGCTCAGTAACTCGAGTCTGGAGAATCTCAATCTCCCGCCTCATTTCCTCATTAGAGGAAGATGGTGGGGCAGGTGGTGCTGGCGGTGCAGGTGGAGCCGGTGGTGCTGAAGTGGATGGTCCGGCTCTGGGTGGAGACGGTAATATCAGTGGGTCGGCGGGGTACGGCACCAGCCGTTTACGAGCAGTGATCCTACGACGCCGACCATAAGCGTCAGTGATAGTACGACCAGGAATTATGCCAGCGAAGCGATACCGCTTCTTCGGCGGGGTAGAAGGTGCCTGAATCGGTCGGTCAGCGGGATCCTCCTCATCACTGGAGTCGTCAGATGAGGTGTCGTCTGAAGAAGCATCGGTAGAAGAACCGTCGTCTGAATCATGCGGTGGTGGCGCGGGTGGCTCAACATATCCGAAAGCGGCCAACATCTGTCGGTGTCGGCCTGGCGTGATCACGGCTAAGCGGCCGTCGGCAGTGCGTCAGCAAGGTGTGCGCCAGTGATTACGGAAGGGTCCTTCCCCGAACTCCGCGGGGATCTCCATGCCACCAATGCGAGCCAGTTGCCTCAGGGGTCTGGAAGAAGACGCCGGGATATGCACACTAGAGCTAGCTCCAGAACTAGAGGCGCCGGGGTCGCCAGTGGGTGTCGGGGCCGGAATGTCAGCAGCAGCAGCAGCAGCAGCAACAGGTGCAGCAGTGGGAGGAACAACGGGGCCTGAGCCGCTCGGGATGTCAGTAGGTGGAACGTCCGACATCTGAACAAGGAAAAATAAATTTTCCATGTCAGTATGTCATAAAGCAAGCAAATAATAGGCCAACAGTTTAATTCATGTATAACAATAAGTAGCATGGCAATATCAGTAATCGTACGAAACTAGCATGCAATCGAAAGCAAGTAATAGCATGCAGTAGTGAAATCACGTAGTAGCATACGGCATATAGCAGTAACAGTAAGCAGCAGCATGTAGTAAGTTCAGCGGAAACAAGTAAACTAACAAGTTGTAGATTAGCCCTATTAGTGAATCCTACTCGGGTCGGTCTTAGTCTCACTAATGCATCCTAATTCCCTACAACCAATGCTCTGATACCAAATGTGACGCCCCGTACTAAATCATCATGTACGGACCATCAACAACAGGATCATTACAAGGTTAAGTACTATATGCGTTTTCAAAACAGAGTTTACATTCATAAATAAAAGTGACGTCATAACATACGTCAATTGTTTTACAAATCAAAAGTATGCTTCGCTAAGTAGAAGCATTAAATAAGTGTACGTGACCATAATGGTCGTTACATAACATAA